>NC_091825.1:92785000-92957511 GCF_038994185.2 Dermacentor albipictus
ATCTGACGCCAAGACCTAATTGCAACGCAAGACAAAGAACCACCGACCTCGACGTGCTTCTCGAAGGCCATATACTCACCACGTTAGTAGACACGGGAGCCGATTACTCCGTCATGAGTGGGCCCATCACCGCCCAGTTGAAGAAAGTTAAAACTGCATGGGAAGGCCCTCAAATTTGGACTGCTGGAGTACACCTCATCATGCCGACTGGAATCTGCATGGCATGTATTACAGTTCATGACCAGAATTACCCTACCACCTTCGTTATCCTCCAACAGTGTTCCCGAGACGTCATTCTCGGCATGGACTTCCTGAACCAACACGGTGCAGTCATCGAGCTGAAGTCGAAGTTGATCGCGCTGTCGGAAAATAGAGCGACACCACCGGAGAGCTCTCGTAGTCATTACGGTTTAAGCGTGCTTGAAAATCAAGTCAGCATCCCGCCCCGCTCCCCAGCATTGTCATTTCAGTAAGCACCAAAACACCTGCTGATGTAGAAGGCGTCATCGAGGGTGACCAGCGCCTATTGCTAGACCGTGAAATTTGCGTCGCAAGAGGGATCGCTCGACTGCACGGAGGAAAAACTAAAGTGTTGCTGACAAACTTCAGCCAGGAGTTCAAACACATCAACAAGGGCACTACGATCGCGTACATCGAGGAAATTATGGTAACCAATAATGCATTTGTCCTCTCGGATTCCGCCGCATCTATCCTCACGACCACAGTTCCCGAAACAGACTTAGGCATAAATCCAAGTCTCCCCATGATTAAGCAGCAACAGCTCAGAAGTTTGCTCCGACGATACAAACGCTGCTTTTCGACGTCATCGAGAATTCGATAAACACCAGTCGCGAAGCATCGCATAATCACCGAAGAGCGCGCTCGACCACTCCGCCAAAACCCTTACCGAGTTTCGACGCGAGAACGTGAAGCTATGGGAGAACAAGTCGAGGAAATGCTGCGCGACGACATCATCCAGCCGTCGAAAAGCCCGTGGGCGTCTCCTGCTGTTTTAGTGAAGAAAAAGGACGGAACCCTACGTTTCTGCGTCGATTATTGTCGACTTAACAAACTCACGGAGAAGGACGTATACCCCCTTCCACGGATAGACGACGCATTGGATCGGCTCTGCAACGCAAAATACTTCTCGTCGATGGATCTCAAGTCTGGCTACTGGCAAATAAAAGTCGACGAGAGAGATCACGAAAAGACCGCCTTCATCACGCCAGACGGCCTCTGCGAGTTCAAGGTCATGCCATTCGGACTGTGCTCGGCGCCTGCAACGTTCCAGCGCGTCATGGACACGGTGTTAGCAGGATTGAAGTGGCAGACCTGTCTTGTTTGCTTGGATGACGTCATCGTCTTCGCCGGAAATTTCTACGATCACCTTAGGCGGCTTGTGACAGTACTAGAGGCCATCAAGTCATCACAGCTCACTCTGAAGACACCGCAGGAACCTTGCTTGCACAGCCGAATGCGCTCCACACAAACACAAACTTTTTTTGTTTCTCCGGGAACGTTGACCGCAGGGATCCTGCATAAGCAGCCTCCTTGTTCACTGGTTGTTGGTGCAGCCAACGACAGCACAGTGCTGCTCGGACGAATATCTTTTGTAAATCCCTCTCAGCAAATGCGGTAAGAACATACCTAAAGCAAACACCTGAGAGGATGGGTCAAGGACACACATAAATGCACAGCAATATGGAACACCTACACCAAATGCAGTCGCTCTTTCCCGTTTTCCGCAGTCTTTACTAGAAGGTCGCACTTGATGTCTAGAGTAGCGGCCTGGCTGACACTCGCCCTACGAGCCTATAATATACCTGGTCTATTGCCTGTAGAAACCAGCACGAAGATATTGGCTAGGATAAATAGGCCGCACTTAGAGAAACCTTCTTTCCGGCCTCCCAAGGTTTAACGCTGGGGTCCGTGGTGGCGCAGTGTGCATTGTCGCATTTTACGTTCGTAGCCCACTTCCCACACTACAGATTATCAGTAAAGCTGTCTTAGAAATACAGTTTGCCGCAACACTGCTTGAATGCTAATCGTGCTAACGTCGACAGTTATAACTAGATGGGTTTTGCCGAAGTATTCTCATATGCGTTTTCTTCTTCTGTTCGTCTGTCATTCTAAGCGGAAGGGCTGCAGCGCCACCTGAAAAACTAAACACTACGGACTTGAGCATCAACTGGCGATAACGTCTTCTGAATGTAGAAGTATTTATCGTTAGGCTGTTAAGGTCATGTGTTTTGTCAAACTTCTATCATAGCAGTGCACTGAGAGAAAGTGGTGTTGGGCTACGTTCCGCCTCTCCTTCATCAGAGTTCCTTCTTGGCTTTACTCCAGTACATGTCAACCCAATAGACTTCGATGTCACAGACGTTCAACTTCTATTTTTTCTTGTCATCTTCGCAGACGAATTCGGCTACAAGATGAAGGTGCAAGTTACAAAATACTTCAGTATGCATATATTCAAGTTCACATTTAATTCTACTAGATAGGATAGCAAGCGTTTGTTGCTTACCCAGGTTTACCGTAGTCGTAGCGTTGGTACACACGTATCCAGCTGCCTTCTCGCTTCGTAACTCTATTGGTGATACACATTGGATCAGAGTTCCCGATTTTGAGTGAATAGCTTCTGTTGTAGAGAACAATTGAGTCATTCGTGCTAAAGAACTGAAAGAACGTAAATAACAGGTAAGGTTTACGTGACAAGCTATTAACATTGGATCCAACAACACAACGTTTATGTAACCCGTAATGCGAATTTATTTTTCTTTGACTGAAAAAGATGAACTAGCGGGTATTCGTCCACCTGATATGCTAGTAACAAGCTTACTGCTTAACTCTCCCAAATTTTTCCTGATGCTTACAAATTCAGCTCGTTGTAAGGTTTTACGGATGATACCTTATATTTTACAAAAAGTACATAGTTTTCCCAAAAAAAGGTTTTTAAAGTGTAATAGAGTCAGGCGGTGTATTATCAAGAAAGATAGGTTCACAAGGGTTCCTCAACAAACTCTTGTGAAGGAAACCACTTCACAAGGTTCCTCAAGGACAGCAGCACCACGCTTTAGCAGCCTCCGGCAAAACTGCACCTTGTATGTGCCGCTCTTCAATGAGCGTCTTTCATGTGTACACTTTGGCAAGCAGCGCTATAAATACCACTCTTCAATGAACTTCTCGCTAACTTTCGTCACTTAGTATTTGTAACTTCGTGTGCGGCAAGCGAGGGAACAATTCTGTATTTTCGCTTCCACCTGCGCGCCACGCTTCTCGTCTCGGAGGCCACGTGCGGACTTCTCGACAGTGCTACTAGATGGCGCAGCATGTCGATAAAGACGCACGAGAGAGGAACTCGGTTGCCGCATGACGCGTTTCTGCACCCACAGGCGTGCCATGCATTTCGGACCTCACGCCCACGCTTCGCGATGGTGGCCCTAGATGCCGCGGAGTGTTCTTAGCAAAGCGCGGAAGAAGAGTACCGCTACTGTGCACGCCTTATACATAACTCGTCCGGACGGCGGCAATACAATATGTCTCTATAAGGATTCAATGCTAAACGCATTGCCATCCACAGTTACCACGACATCGGTTCTGCCAACTATTTTAGCCAAGATCCACCATTAGCTGTCTCTAATAGATTAAAAGGGCAAGGCCCCGCCCATATGGGCTGGATTCTAATAATCTTGACCTATCATGGAAGGCTCATGACAGATTTGAAATAAAAAGAGATCAGAATAGCTTTAGATTTTCCAAGGCATCATCCTGCTTTTATTTTTAGATTGCCTGAGAATGCGAAATGCTAGCAGTTATAAACAGTCATCTGTAATGAATGCAAGTTGCAGGCCAAAATAATATAGCGACTAATTTGTCAAAAACATTCGTATAACAAGAGAAATTTGTTTCCTTACCTCCAATACATCTTTATACGTAGCCCTGCCACTGTAGTCAAAACTGGCAGCAGCGACTCCGAGAGTAAATGCTATGACTGCGTGGCGCATCATTGCCATGTATTGCCTGAAGGATAAGAAATTGATAAAACTGAAAAGAGCCCTTCTCAATCACATTTCTGCAGTTTCAAAGTGATAACGCTTATGTGGTTGCTTGCATAGGGCTAACATACGAAAATTTAGTGCAGGGAACTTGAATAATACCTGAGGTCACAAACCAAAAGTCATTTCTCACTGACGTCAGCACGCATTCGCAAATCACGATGTAAGCGTTAGCCTCAGCACCACGTTAAATGTTCTGAAACACGTGCATTCCGATAATTTGACAATGCTTCACGTGAGAAAGGTGTCATTTAGTCGAAATAAAAATAAGGGGAAGACATTTAGTCACCCTATGGTAATGACAGCTTGCACATAATGATTTTCGCATTTCAATTCCTAGTGCGACTAGCAAACGTGGAAGAATATAATTAAGTGCGTGCTAATTGTCTTCGTGATACCAATTATAAAAAATGCCTCGCTATGAGAAGACGCATGCATATGCTCGTTATTGGCCTGACGTGGTATGTGGCGTACGCGAGAGCACTTTTAAGCAGAATAATCAAGGAGCCGTTTTATGCATAGGTAGGGTAGCAGTGAAACCGCATGTTTTATTATAAACACAGCGATTCGACACTAAAACATCTTCCACGTGGCTGAACCAAAAGAGCACAAATGAATTTTGGAACATGCTTACTTCTGCTTTTTGAGATTGTGCAAGACGTGCGCGTCTGACGCTCAGGATTGCGTAACAAGTCGTTATGCTCTGAAACAACTAGCCATGCGCATTTTAAGATAAATTCCCTTCAACGTCTCTCTCCAGGATATAAAGGTAGCAATGCTGATTCTTCATGCGTGTTCTGACGACAAAGAAAAGGCACGTTCGCATGTGAAATCGCATGTGAAAAGGCATGTGAATTTCTTTTGTTTGTAACTACATATGTTTTACGAAAACTGGTGGCAACGTGCCACGTCTTGGTGAAGTTGATGCGTGATTGTTCGCAACCATGCCTTGGCATTTTTATAGCTCGTTTTTTTAAACGTTGAGATTTATGTCTTTCTATATAATTTTGTGATACTCTAGTTGCAAAGCTTCGTTAGTCATCGTTCTTCACAGAGTGGAAGGGCCGTACGGAGATACGGTAATTTTCTGGAGAAAGCTGTACATTTTCTAAGTTCCATGGATAAAACACACAAATTTTACCATGTCTGAACTCTATTATGGAATATGATGGACACCATAGTGGAGGATGGATGGTTAGTTTGACCTATTTGACATTTTTCTACAGCGAAGCGCTATAGGGCTACGATCTGTCGGAGGGCGCCCGCGCGTAGAGCAACAATTTTTCGTATGCGGGACGATACTGAAGGTAGTGCAATACCGCGCCGACCCACAGCGGAGGTGAAGGAGGCTTTAAGCACCCCACGTACGTGGGCCGATACCAAAGATAGTACAATACCGGGCCGACCGGTGGCAGAGGTACAGTTTGCTATTAAGGGGCCTACATACACACCTTCGCTGGTCACCCTTCCTTGCATAGTGGAAAGGCACTGAGTTTTACAGTGAAGCTGTTAAGTGTTGCTTTCCAAAATATTGTGTCCACGTGTAGAAAAAAAAAATCCCGAAGATAGTGCAAGGCCGGGCCGACCCGCCGCGGAAAAAGGAGGCGTTAAGCACTCGACATACGTGAGACGATCCCAAAGATAGTGCGATGCCAGGCTGACCAACTGCTGAGGGAAGTGAAGGCCCTATAACGTAGAACTATTCTAATCTGTTTTTATTCCAATTTCCTAGCATCAAATTTGCGTAAACGCCGAGGCAAGCATCGGGCAGTGACCTGCCGTGTTGTCTCAATAACCCAATGAAACGCTCTCCTCATTTACAGGTCACGTTTGTTTGCTTTAAAAACGAATATCATTGCCAACACTGAGCGGCTTGTCTTATCTAATTGGCTGACAAGAAGCGAGGAGCACGCTCAAGTGGAGAGAGATTCGGTGAATCCGAACCAGTGCACTGAAAATCGATAAACGGATGAGGAGGATGGTGCCGGCGTCTGCGATTGGTCCGCTTTTTGTTACTCAGCTTGTGGTGGCTGGGCGAACATCGCGACGACATGCAAGGGAAGGTTAAGAATGCCACTAATATGGATGCTCAGCAAAGAAGAGTCGGTAGAATGACGTCGTAAACATGTCGAAAGTGCTTGAAAATATTACACGACCACGCAAAAAGCTTTTATGTACACAAATAAATTTATGCTCTCCGGCAGGTGCGAGTAGCCAGTGCCTGAGCGATCGGAGGCAGTCATTTGCTATTCCTTTCGGAACGGGGCAGTGTCTGGCTATTCAGAAGACTATTCATTTTGTTCGGCATAATAATTCATCTTTAACGCGTACACGTCACTTTGACGCAGTGAGTTCTCGCGGTATTGTGATTGTGCGTGACCGACAGGCGAAGTGGGCGCAGCCTGAAAAATTTCGACTAACAGCATGTGGCTAATGACAAAAAAAAGCGTCGATTCAGATAGAATACTTTTCTTTTGGCCTAATCATGCATAATCAGTGTGGGCATATATTATTTGATGGGACGTTTTTGCGGTTTTCGTGACGTCACATGACAGACAGGTTAAGCGTGTTTTTTTTTTTACCAATCATGAGGGGCTGAAAGCAGTATTGTATTAAAACATTTTTGGAATAGCTTTACGTTATAGCACTCCAGGCATTAAGCACTCCCCATACGTGAGTCTATCCCAAACATAGTGCAATGCCGGCCCGACTCGCGGTGGATGGACAGTTCGCCATTCAGGGACCACATACACAGCTTCGTTAGTCATCCTTCTTCACAGACTGGAAGGACACTGAGTTCTTTTTAAGTTGCAGCCAAGGCACAGAGAACGAGGGTTTTGCATTCCATCCTCATCGAAAGTGGCCACCGCATCGGGCAATAAAACTACCTACCTAATAAAATCCTACCTCGAGCTCAGCAATAAGCCACCATAGCCATTGAGTCGCCATGGCGTGTCTTTTCTT
Organism: Dermacentor albipictus; assembly: GCF_038994185.2. Classification (NCBI taxonomy): domain Eukaryota; kingdom Metazoa; phylum Arthropoda; class Arachnida; order Ixodida; family Ixodidae; genus Dermacentor; species Dermacentor albipictus. The sequence goes on from NC_091825.1 coordinate 92,792,020, forward strand.
ATTTTTCTGTACAAAGATTTGAAATGGTGGCATTGAAATGCACGGTCCTTGAGAAATTTGAAGAGATTTTGCCTCACTAAAACATTTACATTCCTTCTTCGGCCAGTTTTGAAGACTTAATAAGGCAATTAATATTGATCATCTACTTCTTCCCTAATATTTAAGTTGGAGTACGTTATTACGTGCAGGCATACGTTCTTATGTCGATAAAAATACGTGATGAAGGCATTTGCATGGCTAGAGAAGTACAACGTGCTGCGACAAAGCACCTGATATTGTTTTGTATGCTTTTAGTGCTGGAAGTTGCAAATTTGTCATTGTAACTAATACAGAGATTTCAAACAATTTTAATAATAGATACATTATATATCTTAATTTTCTGTATTTTAGGAAATTTTATATCTTCGAATTTTAGATTCTAAAGGTTTCAGCGATGCGTGCGAGAGGATTTTGCTACGCACCATTCTGATTTTTACACCTCGCTACTTCGATTTAATTATTTGCTTTTAAGATCTGCAAATAGGAAATCGCGCACCACATACGCACCTTGCTGGTGTCTATAACGGTTAGAGAAGAACTGTGTGCAACTTTTACGGATATGCCTGCCCTTTCAAGTGCAAAACTTTATTGTTTTTTACGCCAACAGATGCGTAATAATTGCAGCTGTACTCGGTGGCAACATAATAACACAGTAAGAACTCTCTCAAGAGATCACACTGCACCTCATCTGTACGCCTCCATAATCTAAAATAGATTTAAAAACAGAAATAAAGAAACCTAAGTGGCTGGCCGGTGTATAAAAATATTTTTTTAGGTTGGAGAGTTGCCTGTTTACAATGCAACCATATGCTGTCACCAAATATAGAAAGCGTGTTAACACATTTGACGCGGTTAAGCAAACAGGTCTGATTTGAGTAATGAATACTCACACGTGGAAAACCACGTGGCGCTGGGACACCTCTCAGTGCGAAATATAAATGAGACCAGATTTAAAGCATTGACTAGCATATTTCGAACACATAGAAAGAACGTGACAAGAGGATTTTCGGTGTGACGCCCGCGTAAATAATCCCACCTATTTATTGGTAAAGTACAGCCATATTTATGAACTAAACGTTAGCAGGCGATCTTCATGGTAAGAAAACTAAACAGCTTTGAATTTTCGGCTCCTGTGAAAAGGTAACCGTGTTAGGCATCCATTTGTAATTACTCTCCACAGCTTGAAAGGTTCTTGCGATCTATGGGCGTGTTGCAGCTAACTCGTTGTTTTATCGAAGTTTCTGAAGCCATGGACAGGTTATCTATGTTTACGCGTATTAGCCATGTTTTATGGCTAATATCACATGAAGTATTGAACGGAAGAAAACACAACTGGTACCATAGGCAAAATTTTAAGTACCGAATACAGCAACTTCCATATTATGTTTAGCACATAAAAGCAGACAATCGTACCACAAAGGGTGTTCGTCACCAGAATGATAACCAATCTTCGTCTCCACGTTATAAACAGCGACATAACAAAAAACTGCAGGTTACACAGCTCAAGATAATGCAACTTTTCATTCAGAGGCAGGTTCTGTGCTAAATATAAGGTTTCACTATGACCAGCTGTGCATGTATCGTCCGTGTATTCCGGCGCAATCGTTCCATTTCACAGCTACGGAATCTTTCGAGTGCACGAACTAAAGTTTTAGTGGTTGAAATCCAGAAGGACAATAGCCACTGACAATGCGAAGCAAGAATTACGTTTGATAAGAAGAACCGCATCCTCGAGCTTTCTGATATGTAAAAAACATATGTACATCTTTTATTAGTTATGCATACACGCCTAAAAAGAGGGCTACAAGTTCACATTGAATCATAATATGTATTTCGTTTTAGATGAAACGACCCTGTGATCGTACACCGAAGAGGGATCAAAATGGGGCGATCATAAAGATGTGACGAATGCGTTTAAATGGTTTCTAAGCGATATTTTTGCATTGTTCACAAAGCGCCTAACACGTAGATCATAGCGTTATGAAGATGTACTGCAAAATATTTCATCGGCGCGCGGCACTAAAACCCTTGAATGTTTAAATTTATTACTTGCGCTATGGCTCAGTTTCTATGGTTAAACATCCTTCCTATCTCCGAATTATATCTACATGGCATATTTTCATATTTTTTTATATTTCTTCATCTCATATATATAGTGAGCCTTTTTTGCGGCTTTCCTAATCCCAATAAACCTAGATTTTCCCTCCGTAATTGGCTGAGAACATTAGAACAGAAAAAAAATACAACTGAACCATGATCATGGGCTAAATTTTAAAATGGTTTCACTCAGTCTGTACCTGCTGCATTCCGTGTCTTTTATGATGACTACTAGGGCAAACGGAGAAAAAGGTTGAGCTGTTTCGTTACATTTATTCTATTGATTTCCCTATTTGTTATATCTTCGCTATAATATCATCGTAATGTATCACATAGGAAGTCTCCCCTGCGCTTAGATAAGAAGTTTCAATGTTAACAACTGCAGGGGGCGCGTCTGTACGGGACCCGCATATATTTACCTGTGTACAGCTGTTGTGTTGGTGATGAGGTTGGATTTATTTATTTATTTATTTATTTATTTATTTATTTATTTATTTATTTATTTATTTATTTATTTATTTATTTATTGAGTGAACGATTGACTGAAAGCCAGCGCCGACGTATTGAGAGCTGTCATTTTCCTCGCCAGCGAAGGCAACTTCGCTTGACGTCACAGACAAGGAAGATGTGCAGTTCACGAGAGCTAGCTGGGATACAAACAAGGTGGTTCCCGTGAGAAGCAGAGAACGCAAAGTCTTGACCGAAACTTCGGTGCATGGCACGAAACTACAGAGAACGGGGTGCGGGGTTCCTCACATAAAGATACGTCGGTTTAATCTATGATAACGCATGATGCAGAGAAGACGCGTCGCTTGAAAGTACTTGTGTGTGCAGCGCAATGGCATTTTAGGTGCTTCATCTACAGTACACACCAGAAGAGGTTCGGAAGGAGAAGGCAAAACGAAAAAAAAAATGGCTGTGGCTTAGGTAAGGTTAAGCCCAGGATGCGAAGCATACTAGCCTTTATTTTAGTTGTTGAACCACTGTTTAGCCTGGTGAACTGCTGTTGCTTGGCTATATTTGGTTCGGCTAGACGAAGAAACAACTCATGCATTACTTCTTCGCCTTCAAGAGTGGAACGCGACAGCGTTCCCGTCGACCCGCCAAGGGGTGTAAGACAATGGGCTACAGGGCAGCGACTACGCGCCCCGCATTGGACGCGGTGAGCGTCGAGCAAAGCAGCGTTCGGCGCGGCAACGAAATGTGCGCCTGAGCAAGAGACGCACGCCTTAGAAACAGCGCGTTTCTAAGGCAACACCGCATTCACTAGAGGCGCTTTTGTTACGCTTTGAAGCGTTGTACTCGAGATTTGTTTTCTTCCGCGACCAAAGCGATGGGTTTCTGCGGACGGTAATGCAAGTGAGATTGCGCGACGCTTTGCCCGATTTTGTTGTATCGTCGCACGCAATCAAACCGATGGCACTAAAGGGCTATCTTCGTGAAGTTTCCATGGCTATACGTCTTCTAAACGCTCGTTTTTCGAAAGACTACTTGTTTGCAGTGTCACGGAAACAATTGTATAAGGATCTTGTTGAAGTGTTTATACCTACACCAGTGTATCGTTCTATGTATTACTTAGGGCCTGAACGAGATGTTTTCAAGCGAGTCAATAATATGCCTGTACGAGCTAACACAAAATCATTCTTTTTCAAACTGCATACCGGCACACTGCCTGTTAAGCCATGGCTGAGAAGCAAGGGCTTGTTTGTCCCATGGTCAGACAACTGTCTTATATGTAACAAGGAAGAAACTGTCGAACATATTTTTCTTGACTGCCACGATGCCCGCTTTCTTTGGGACATCCTGCAAAGAACATTAAAAAAGGAGCTTCCTATCACTGCGTTCGGAATAAGGTTTTTACCATGTGCTGAACCTGACGGTGTGCCGGTGGACATGTTGATGCTATTGTGTATGCAAAGTGTGTGGCGAACTCGTATGGCTGTACGCAATGCTGATGTTGATGCAAGGCCAGCAATGTATTATTTTACCGAGAATGTTAATTATACAAGCGAAGTGTTGAAACTGCTAAGTGATCCGCCAAATTGGCTTTCAGTGTTGAACAGCTTGGCTTCGATGAAGCCATTTTAACATGACACGTCAGTCTTAGTAAAGACTAGACTTTTTAACATTCGGATTTATTTGACAATATTTGTATGTACTTGCCAAGCCGGTAATAAAGGAAAAAAAAAAAAAAAAATACTCGTGGCTCAGTGGTAGCGTCTCCGTCCCACACTCCGGAGACCCTGGTTCGATTCCCACCCAGCCCGTCTTGCAAGAGTTGAGCCAAAGCCACTTCTCCTCTGTCGTGACGTCACGGTGTCACGTGATTTCATGGTCACCGCCGCGCCTGAGGAGCTGGGTTGAGCCCTCGTAATATGCTTCGCATAAAAGTGTATTATTTCTGGTAAATTCACACAATTTCGCACTACAGTTTTATGCGCTGTCGTCATCGCCATGTTTGATTTTATGCATACGTTAAGGATACGTGTGTCAACACTGCCGGGAACTCGCTGGACATGTTTTTTTAAATGTGAAGCTACATTTACATCTCTGCTTGATAAGGTCATGCACTGACATCACTGCGACGGCTGTTCACCCACATAATCACGGCATTCGTGCGTGACCACGGACTGACTTCTCTGTGGGGACGCACACAGGTGCTTTCAGTGGCAGAGAGGTTTGCGAATGATAGTCTAATGGATCAGCGTGAGCTCAAACGTATATTTTGTAAAGCTTCGTCAAAGTTAATGAGTATTCATGCATATTTCATCGCTATTGGGAGAAAAAGGTTATCATTACTTTTGGAGACAGGGAGACTCAAATGTGAATACGTCAAGTCGTGACGCACAAGTAAGGGGTCACTAGACAGGGGTGCCTCAAACAATCAAAAACCCAAAAAACACATCAATGCAAAGTACCTGTACCACTCAGCAGTCACTTAAGCTGACCATGAACGTCGCTTAAGCTGACGCTCAGTGCAAGTGAGTCAGACACAGAGCGACGAACGAAGAGGCAGAAACGTTTGCAGCCATTTCATGTAGTGATAAAAGCTTAGAAGTAAGGTCATTGCATCTGCAAAAGTAAAAAGATGCATTGACAAGACTACCACGTTCATGATGTTTTGCCTAATCATTAATCAAACCGGAGTGAAGGCATCATGTCCTGTCAAATAATTTGAATACGGGCAGTTTTTTTTCACACTCGAGAGCGCAAGGAGAAGGCGAGAAGGAAGGGAGCTGAGCTGACGATGACCTTCTTGGTGCGCATTTGCTTACGGGATGGTCGTAAGCTCCACATTCCGCTGTCCTTGCTTTTATGGTTGTTCCAGTCGGTGACACTACATTCAATGCCCCCAAAACGTTCTGGAAGGTTTTCTCAGCACGAATGTTCCCAGTAGGAAGCAATATTACAGGGGGCCGAGCTTTTCGCAGTTGCTCGGGAAAGATTACGGATCAAAGCTGAAAACCAACCAATAGAAGTTAGCAACACCCACTCGTTCTGGCTCAAGGCGTCGCCATACCGGTTTGTTTACAAAGAGGTGTTATCCCAAATCTCTAATTTTCTTGTATGAAGATAAGTGCCTAATGAACGGCCGGCTTCAAGTCAATAAGTTTTGGAAACATTCACGGCTGACACGCTACTTGAAACGTTGCCGTACCTAGCCGCATGGACGATTCTATCACCGTGCCTGCGAGTAAAGCTCATATTGGCGTTGTTCGCCAATGGTGGGCTTACAGACTACTTTCTGTATTAAAGTAGGCATTCTTTCACAGGTTGACTTACAACTAAAGCGCATTAGCAACGATGGTATAGTTATATTACACTAATGCTGTTGATTTCAAATGCTTGAAAAGTTCACCGCAAGCAATACTTAGCTTATATATAATTCTATCAGATTGTGGCAACGTTAGCCTTTAGTGGGAAAGCGGGGAGAAAAAGAAAAAGGGAAAGAAAGAGAAAAAAGATACCAAGAGGCAAAAAAAGAACAACACAAGAACAAGAAGGGCATGGGAGGGTGTTGGGGGAGCGACAGGTTAGGAAGCATTCAAGGGTGTCGTTGGCGGCATGCTTTTGTGGCTTTAGAAGTGTGGGTCAGCCGGCCAATGCGCGAGTATCAAAAAAGTTCCAAAAGTCCCAAAAGTCCCAAAGGACATGCCTAGGGTAACTTTGAAGGAGTTAAGATAGCGACAAGGAGTCTGGAGTGCAATGCATAGCATAGCTGGAGGGCAGGGGCTTGGTCTTTCAAAGGACTTTAGCCCCAGTAGCTCAACGTACGCGTCGTCACAACGGTACACAGAAGTGGCGACACCCTGTGTGGCGGAGGCACCGAATAAGGTATCCTGGCCCTTGGGACTTGGAAATGTGTTGGTGAGTGCGTTTCAAATAAACAATATAAAAACAGACAAAAAAAGAAAGGGCGGGACCAAAACCGCAATAAGAAATAGCAGGGTGACATGAGCAAAAACTGGCGAGGGCGGGCGCATACGGTAAAAGGGATTGTACAGTTGATATACGCATAAAAGCGTTAAAGAGTACGTTAAATTGAGTAGTAGGCAGGGAAAAATTAGAAACGGAGCTATAGGTGAGGTCAAGAAATAAGGTTAGCTGGTAGCACAATGTGTTTCGTGCCTTCCTTGATGATATGAGAATTTCAGGTTTACGTTACAGTTTTTAGAGATCCTAAGATCACCGCTTTTCTGGGGCAGCCGCTTTACCACCTGAACTAACCAGGCGGCTAGCAAATGGCATGCCGAAGTTGAATTTATCGACAAAGACAGGATTTTGACGTAATAGTTCGGCGAGAGACATGCAAAGTGGAGGGAAATAATTAACAAAGGGAGAATGAGACATCCGCCCAATCGTAGCTATTGCTACAAGGGAAACTCACACGGGTTCCTCATATGGATATGAGTCCTCAACATATCGCATCAGTTCAATGGAGTAGGCAATATATTTTTCCTCGGATGTTATAAATGAGATGTCTGTACATTTTGTGTACGTTTTTCATTGTTAACGTGAGGCTAAATTCTTCATTCCTTATGAGCGTTTACTAGTGTGCATGACTGAAAGTGTGTCATCGTAAATGTCATTTTCCATTAGGTTATCTGTCGAAAACACTTTTGAGGATTTCTGCCTTTTCTATCTCTGGCATTATTACTTCTCTCCACCTTGTGGTTTTCCGCACAACTATTACATCAAACTCTTGCCTTTGCTTCGAGTTATTGACATATTCGGCGTCGCCCTGCCATCTGCTAGCCATCTGGTTATCTCAGATAGATGGTAGAACCGCTGCCCCGGAAAGTCGGTGGTACCGAATCCCGGACCAGCACGAATTTCTCTTCAACTGCGACACTTTTCTTTCAAGGAACCCGTATGGATTTCCATTGCAGCAATTGCCACGATTGGGTGGATGTGTCATTTTCCCTTAATTAATCTCTAGCATAGGTTAAGGAACTTTTCTGCACTAACCGCTAGCAGGGCCGCATTCACGTTGACCCATGTGTGCAGTTAAATGCACTTACAATATAAGGTCGCTCCAACGTTTGTATTGTTTTTTCGTTGTCAGGCTAAATTCTTAATTGCTTGGGCTCCTTCAGATCCGTGTCCGTTTGAAAATCTATCATCGTAAGTGTCATTGTACATTCCGACCATCTAATAAAACTAAGTTTGATGATTTCGGTCCTTTCTGTCTGAATCATTGACTAAGGCACTTTTCTGCCCTTACCACTGGCAGAGCGTCCATTACATTGACCCCCGCATGCAGCTGAAGGCCCTGACAATATAATATCGCTCCAACGTGTGTATTGCTTTTTCACTATGAGGCTAAATTCTTTATTGCTTGGAGCTTTCCCTTGTGTGCACGACTAAATATCTGCCATTGTGTGCTTCAAATTTCTAAATTCTTGGAATTCGCCTTACGCTGCAGCAGGATTTACCGCGTTAGGAATTCCGCTTCCTAGAGAGAAATCGAAAAGCCGCACGTTTTGCGGTGGGTATATGTTCTTGTCCTCCCTCGTTTACTCCACGTGAACAGTGGAACTTGTCTAAGAGTTGTCTGCCGCTGTGAGATGGTCTAGGCTTCCTGATATATAGCCACAGTTCTGTTTTGATCATAGTACCTCATGTACCAATAGTACCAATAGTACCTCATGTGCAGAACAGTGAATGCTAAAATGAGCTCATAATTTTGCTATGAATAGCTGGCCACCAACGTGCTGACACATAGACATCTGTTAAAGATAATTTTGACGATTTCTTGGCTTTCTGTTTCTATGATTTGCTAAGGCACTTTCCCGCACTTACCGCTGGCACGCCCTCCTTGGCCTTGTCGTCTGTGTATTTCGCTGGCCCAGGTTTTCTGCGTGGGCTTCCGGACTAGCGGGCATACGTATAGTGGATCTACACACTCCGACTATTCCACTCTGCGAAAAAAAAGAACAAAAATAGACAGAAGTGTTAACCCGTCTGCGACAATCCCATCCTTCAACTTATCAGCGCATGCATCGACTACGGTGGCCTGTGGTTTTGAATTTAGCGAAAGAGTCCGGCCTTATATGTAGATGTTCGGAATATCGACTTCCCCTATTCGGGACGACCAAATATCCCGATCTTAGTTTTCTTTTTCTACTTAATAGCAAATAATAAACCAGGTATTCTTTTATATTGCGCGACAGCTGAATTGCACATATTTTTCTTTTGTCTTCTGCAGAATTGTCATAAACGTAAAGGCAGTATCGCTTTCCTTTTACGTGGTTCGAGTTGCTTTGTCGACTCTAATAGCCCTCAGTACCTCTGTTTCTATTAGTAGCTGCGTAAGCCTTGTAACTGTGCCCACTGTTCCCAAGCATGGCATAGCAGAACTAAAAAAAGCTTATAAATCGTGGCATAGTAAGAGTAAAATAGTTTTGCGACTGTGATGCACGCACTATCAGGGTAAAATGAAACGTGAACAGCAGAGCGCATGGCCCGAGCATAAGTGGGAAGGCATAGTGCGCACCGTCAAGTCATCGGCATTGACAGGAACGCACATGCGGTTTGGCTGCACTGCGCGATTGCCCTATAGTGAGATATTTTCGCTTGCCTTCTGTGTCGCATGGTATCTTCGGCTTGTCGCCTCCAGCCCCCGAAGCAGAGTTGGGCAGTTCCGATGTTCCCCGAACTCAGAGGTAAAGGACAAGCGCGCAAGCCGAACGTGTGATTCGCTCTCGGAGAAGGAAATGGCAGGTGCAAAGCCACGTGACTACTGCCAACTTCCGATGTTTCTCCTTTCCATAGCTCGGTGGACGCGCCGATGGGACAAGCATTCGTAGAGACGCCAGCACGCTGTCTAGGATGTCTAGGTTACGGTAGACCGTCGCCAGAAGCGGCGATATAGCAGTCATGGCGACATTTAACGATTTCTTTAAAGCGAAAGCTTTACTGTCCGCGAACTTGCGGTTTCGCCGTGGCGGTGCTCCGATGAGTCACATGACGTCACAACGCGTGCCTCTTCGCGGATATTTCTCTCTCTCTCTCTCGCTCCCTAGTCACTACTGCGCATGCGCCACTAGTAGCACCCAGCCACAGGTGCTCCGCCGCTGCGCATCGCAGCGCCTTTCCACCGCCTCCGTTTGGTATGACGTCACACACGTTCCTCGTCGTTGCGCTCGCCTCCGCTCTCTTCGCCAGCTCCGTCGCATGCCTGATAACATGTCGGATGATTGAAAAGGAGAGCTCGCGTGCACCGCAGCCACAGTTGAGGCGGCAGTATAGACGGCGACAATTCTGATAAGCAGGAGGAGGCCTGGAATCGTCATCGGAACGAGATGAAGAGGAAACGAATCGCCCAGGAAACAGACGAACAGCGCGCCGAACGACTGGCTGAACGCCGCAACATAGCTAGACAACCAGACTAACCTGTACTTGCAATCCAGATTAACTAAGGCTAAACATAGCCTTAGCTTTCGCTACGTATATCCTGGCATAGCCGAGCTAAGCCACTGCTGATTTTTATTTACCTTTTGGAGTTTCATTTAGCCGTTCGGTACGTTCCATTATATCTGTGCCCTTTCTTCGCCAACCCTCCGTAGTGAGTTGCAGCCACTCTAACAGAAGAGGTAAAGAATCCCTAAAAGTTGACACGTGTGGTCGTTTCCTATGCAGACACCTATTATCTTGCCAAGATTGAGGACTGGGCGTGTTGGTATAACATATTAGAGGCTCGATTGCGCAACATTTGGACGATACACACACACAAGAGATACACACACCACAGAGCGCTACTTGGAACTGGGAATAAAACGATAGTTTCAGGTAGCGCTCTGTGGTGATGTTTCTCTTCTCTGTGTGCCGTACAAATGTTGCGCAATTGAGCCTCTAATAAACCATTACTGCATTCCTCCTTCGTCAAGCATTGAACGCCTTCTTCGTTCTTGGCATTGCTGCGTATATAGAAGTCTCAAACTGCGCAGCCCCTGATTTGGCATTTGCATTTCAGTATACGTTGAGAGTGGTGTAGTTTATTAACATATAATTTGGGCTAGCAGAAAGTTGTGACTTTGCGGTGGATAAACAGAACTTTTGGATATTTTTACATGTTGCGTAGGATAAACGTAAAAGAAATTGTATGCATCTACGTCAGTTTAAGTGCACTTAATGACATACGTCAAGTTTCGCTTCACATGCACTACAGCATGAAGGTTGGATGAGCATATTTTTGCGAGCTTCAATCTTCACCGTTAGTAACTGTTTTTTGAATATGTCTAACGTAAAGATATAGGTCCTTGCACAGCATTCTAATGTTTTTCTTTTTTCTGAGAAGAGCACTTGTTATTTGTCGGTGAATCAGGAAAGACAGAGGTCTTGAAGTCTTTTTACATTTCACAAGGCGAAACTTACGTCATTCAGCGCCCCTAATTTTATTATCTGTACTCACAGTGATATATAAGGGTTGCCGCTTATGATACAATTTCCTGCGGTAATTGATATTTGTGTCATTACACGTTTTGACAGTCTGTATAGTAGTTACGGGTATTTTTCATGCAGACACAAGTAATCAAATAGCGCGTTGCTTTGTTCTAGAACATCCTTCATATTTCGTCATGTTTTTATTGAGTGCTGTATACGGTACGTAGTCAACTGTGTATGGCCAAAGAGCGCCATGACAAATGGTTTTGTTAGATGAATTATTGATGGCGTGGACAATGTTTTCTGCGTGGCACATGTGGCATGGCTGTAAGAAGGCCTAAAGCTTGCCGCTGTAAATGACGTAAAATATATACGTACTAAATTAATGACACTGACTAGATAGTGATATGGGCTGTGGTCAACTCAGTTACATTCAAAACATCATTAAATAAAACATATAAGTGGTGCAGGATCTTCAAAAGTGCTCTGGCATACTAGGGCTGTTAATCACGTGCTAAAATTACCTGGTCAAATGATTTGCAGTGTCTGTTTCAGCTAAAAACAAAAAGACCATCTGCAGATTAAAAAGCGGTTCATTGCTAAGAAAAGATGCCACGTGTAGAGCTACGTTTTGGCAGTGTACAGGAAGGAAATACTTTTTCTTTCTGCTTTTACTGTAGGGCATTGGATAAAAACATGAAGAACTGTGAGAATAATACTGCACTTACTCAATGTCGAGGTATCCCTCCCATTCAAAAGGTAAGGGTGTGTTCTGTAAGTGTGACCTATTCTTTATCGGCAAACAAGTACTTCCTTGTGCCGTGCTTTTTTCGTACTTATCCAGTTCCCTAGTTTAGGGGTTATCATGTGTACCTTATTCAACGCTTGAATATTCCGCTGTCTTTGCCAATGCTTCCTCATCACACAGCGTAGAAAAGACCTTAGGTCTGCGGCAGGTATGGGAATATTTGCATCTGTACCGCTAAAAGTTACTGACGTAACGTTTTCATCAGCAGCTACATTGCCTTTCCTACATTTGTGGCCAGGCACTCAGCATATCACAGTCACTTGACCGCACATGTATGCAGAGCATAGAAAGCTGTACAACTCACTAAAACGGAGTTCTTATGCTTTCCTAGGCTAATGAGGGCTCTTACTAAACTTAAGAAATGTTTAAACACAATCGACCTAGCGATATTTGTGAGCCTTATGTGTTGACTAGCCGAAAGCATAGCGTAGGCTTCTGCTGTAAGGACACTTGTGTGTGGGTATAGTACACCGGTTGTTGAAAATGAAGGTCCGAGAGCTGCAAAAGAAATACCAGTAGAGGACTTGAAAGTATCTCTATAGTATTCTGCAGCGAAGTACACTTGTCCTGGAGTTCACGAAAACAGGAGTGCATTTGTGCTTCCGGCACCCGCTTTCAAATTCATAAAAAAGAGAGGTCGCATTGAATGGCCAGCCTCGGTGGGGACCGAGTCGCCACTGAGGCAGTCTTGTCTTCTGTCGGCAGTCTTGTCTTCAGTCCGCACCGCCAGTCCACACCACTTGGAGCATCAACGTAGATTCGTAATGTATGGCCTTACATGGAGTTTGCAGTATCTTGTTTTTATAATGAATATAGGACACTGGAGCTTGCCGACCCAACATTACCTTTTATTTTACTCAGTCGACCCAAATCTGAGATTCAGAGTGCCATCCAGCATTCCTCGCCATTTAGAAACTGTATATCATCGTCTTCGCCTGAGCAGTGAGGAAACGGCTTACGGTACCGCTTCGGTCAAGTGACAAGTCCACATTGCAACTACTGTGGCTCAATAGGAGCATTTCCTGTTTTAGTGTGGATCATATGCCGACGAGCGTGCATTTTATGAACGAACATTGCATGCACTTACTCACACAGAGACCGTTGCCATTTGACTGTGTCTTAGCCCTTTAGCCTCCCCGCAGGGGCGTCTGCGCAAGCAGGCGTTTGGTGTGTTGCGACACCACGGACCCGAGCACACGAGGGTTGGACCCTCCCGCGTGTACCCGTGCGCGGCTTAGCCGTGTCCGGGGAAAGGGGGATCCTGGAGGTTGAGCCAATGCCGGGTGCTCGGACCTTTACGGCCCCCCGGCGGAGGCAACACGCCTCTTTGGCCTCTGCTTCACGTAGACGGCACCCCCGGACTGACCCACCCGGGGGAAATCGGTAGTCGCCTTTTCCTGTCTCTGTCTTCTCAAACCTTCGTCTTTATCTCTCAGTTTACATCTTTCCTGTCTTCTTCTCTCTTCTATTTACTTCCTTCTTCTTGGCGGCAAGGGTTAACCCTGTGTGGCTATCCAATCTTGGATAGCCACACAGGGTATTTGGTTATAGTGGCGGCGTACGGCTGGCGTTGTGCAGACTTGCATGCAAGCTCTGCCGCGTCCCCTCGTTGGGCTCCGTGGTGGGTGGTCGGCGCTGCTGCCGAATTTTTATACATTTTCATGGAAACTTCTTTCCCCAAACTTCCTGATCGCCCTCAGAAACGAGGGCGCACCGAAGACCTCTTTCAATTTTTCGGACGACAAGTCCACAACTTTCCTCGATTCCACGTCATTCACTCAGAAAAGCCAGACAAACTAGTGCGATCCATTTCACCGTTCCTTGTTTCCAAGTCTTTGACCGAAGTTTTCGGTACAGGATATAAGGTGTCGAGAATGTCAAGTGGCGATCTCCTTTTGGAGCTCCAAAATCAGAAGCAGTATGAGAAGCTGCCGAAACTTGTGTCATTTGGGGATACCCAAGTAACAGTAACCCCGCACCGCACCATGAACACAAGCCGCGGTGTTGTCTCGGGCGATGACTTGCTGGAGCTCACTGAGGATGAACTCTTGGAGGGCTTCAGTGACCAGAACGTTATCAATGTTAAAAGAATTAAGATCAGGCGTGACAGCAAAGAAATCAAGACCAAACACCTTATATTGACTTTCGGCTCAAGTATTCTGCCCGAGTCTGTAGAGGCCGGGTACATCAAGCTCCGTGTTCGGCCATATGTGCCAAATCCCCTAAGGTGTTTTAAATGCCAACGCTTCGGCCACAGCTCGCAGAGCTGCCGAGGCCGGCAAACCTGTGCGAAGTGCAGTGCACACGAACATACTTCTGAAGCTTGCGTGAACACTCTCCATTGTGTAAACTGTGAAGGCGAGCACGCCGCATACTCGCGGTCGTGCCCGTCCTGGAAAAAAGAGAAAGACATAGTCACAATCAAAGTAAAGGAAAACATATCATTCAAAGAGGCACGCAGGCGGGTAGCATACTTGCCAAAGAAAAGCTTTGCCGAAGTGGCGCGTCAGGGGGCAGCGTCACAACGGCCTCCGGCGGCTGTCCGACCCACAGGCAGTGAGTCGGCAGCTACGCCGTCTGCCCCCACGGCGGTTGCAGCTAGCGCTGCTCCGTCAACCCTGAATGAGGGATCATCGACCCCGAAGGTTGGCGCAGCCGAGGCTTCCCCGGCCTCCCCGGCCCCTTCCTGCGCTGGCAACAGCCGGCGCAGCCAAATCCCTCAGGGAACCCCATCGACCTCCGGGCTGGTGTGCGCAGGGGTCTTGCCCTCCAAGGTGGGACCCTCTCTAGTAACTTCTCGCTCGCAAGAGCACGTGTCCGGCGCCTCACACGAGGCAATGGACACTACACCTGTCTTCACGGAGCGCCAAGCGCCTAAGGAGCGGCGAGGCTCCCTCGAACGCTCCAGAAAGGGCAAAACCCCGATTACAGGGCCTCGAAAGAGCTCTGTAATCTAAGACATCTTTCAGTTTCCGTTCACACAGCACCAACTTACTTTAAAAATGGATACGCAAATAATTCAGTGGAATGTCCGAGGTCTTCTTAGAAACCTTGATGATGTGCAGGAAATCATCCACCAACACAATCCAAAAGTGCTGTGTTTACAGGAAACACACTTAAAATCCAAACACACAAACTTTCTCCGACAGTACATAACTTTTCGCAAAGATCGCGATGATGCCGTCGCATCATCCGGTGGTGTGGCGATTCTCACCCATAAAAGTATAGCATGTCAACCTTTACAGCTACGAACGCCCCTTGAAGCAGTGGCAGTGCGAGCTGTTCTGCTAAACAAACTTATCACTATTTGCTCAATTTATATACCCCCACACTACAAACTAAGCAAACATGAATTTCAGTCCTTCATAGATGAATTGCCAGAACCTTACGTTGTACTTGGGGATTTCAATGCGCACAACAGCCTGTGGGGTGACTCTCGTATAGATGCGCGAGGTCGTCTTGTTGAACAGTTCCTATTCTCTTCTGGTGCATGCCTGCTGAATAAGAAGGCACCCACATATTATTCTCTCGCCAACAGAACATTTTCATCAATTGACCTCAGCCTAGTTTCCCCGTGTATACTGCCTGAACTCGTATGGGAAGTTATGAACAATCCTTACGGAAGCGACCACTTCCCAATCCTGCTTAGAACACCTGAAGTAAAGGAATATCCACCACAGGCTCCTAGGTGGAAAATTGACACTGCCGACTGGGAAAAATTCCGAACTCTATCTTGTATTTCTTGGGATGACATGTCCTCGCTAGGAATTGACGCTGCTGTCGAATATTCTACAGCCTTCATAATAGATGCCGCATCTAAATGTATATCACAAGTAAATGGCCTGTCGTGCAAACCGCGTGTTCCGTGGTGGAACGACGATTGTAGGATCGCACGTAAAAATCAGAACAAAGCGTGGGGGTTGCTACGCGCCTCCCCCACTGCGGAGAATCTTATTAACTTTAAAAAAGTAAAATCACAAGGCAGGCGAATCCGCCGTCAGGCCAGACGAGAAAGTTGGCACAAGTTTTTATCAAGTATTACCTCGTTTAGGGATGAGGCCAAAGCCTGGAACAGAGTAAATAGGATTAGAGGGCGGCAAACACATTCACTCCCCTTGGTAAACACACAGGGAGATACACTGAAAGATCAGGCCGACTCACTTGGGGAGCACTTTGAGGGTGTATCAAGCTCAAAACATTATTCGCAATCCTTCCTAAAATATAAAGAAATAGAAGAATGCAAGCCACTCATCAATAAATGCCGACTGAATGAACCGTACAATTGCCCTTTTAGTGCTGCCGAGTTGAAAGCTGCCTTGAGTGCATGCAAGAGTTCCGCACCAGGATCCGATAGAATCTTGTACGAAATGCTCAAAAACTTACACAATGACACGCAAGTAACACTACTTACACTCTTCAACACTATCTGGGACGCAGGGTACTTTCCAACGGCGTGGAAAGAAGCCATTGTGGCCCCTGTTTTGAAACAAGGGAAAGACCCTTCTTCAGTGGAAAGTTACCGCCCGATAGCCCTCACAAGCTGCATGTGTAAGCTATTTGAAAAAATGACAAATCGGCGACTCATCCATTTCCTTGGACAGAAAAAAATGCTTGACCCCTGTCAATGTGGCTTCCGAGCAGGGCGCTCCACAACTGACCATCTTGTACGTGTAGAAGCAAATATCCGGGACGCATTTGTACACAAACAATTCTTCTTATCCATATTCCTCGATATGGAGAAGGCGTACGATACGGCGTGGCGTTACGGTATCTTAAGAGATTTGTCAGAAATGGGCATCCACGGTAATATGCATAATATAATAGAAAGCTATCTGTCAAATCGTACCTTCCGGGTAAAAGTCGGCAATGCACTCTCACGCCCTTTTACGCAAGAAACGGGTGTACCCCAAGGAGGCGTGCTGAGCTGCACGCTCTTTATCGTGAAGATGAACACGATTCGTGCTTCATTACCACCCGCCATCTTTTACTCTGTCTACGTGGACGACATTCAAATAGCTTTCAAATCTTGTAACCTCGCAGTCTGCGAGAGACAGGTACAGCATGGCCTGAACAAAGTCTCAGTGTGGGCAGACAAGAATGGATTTAAGATCAATCCTAACAAAAGCTCTTGCGTTCTTTTTACAAGAAAGAGAGGCCTGGTTCCGGATCCTTCCTTAGAACTGTGTGGACAACGAATACCTGTAAACAAGGAGCACACATTCCTAGGTGTCATACTTGACTACAGACTCACTTTCGTCCCCCACATTAAATATATTAAAGAAAAATGTCTGAAAACAATGAACATAATCAAACTTCTATCCCAGACTACATGGGGTAGTGACAGAAAGTGCTTAATGAATCTCTATAAGAGCCTCATCCGGTCACGATTAGATTATGGTGCTGTGGTATATAACTCTGCCGCCCTAAGCGCGCTAAAGATGCTAGACCCTGTTCACCATCTGGGTATCCGTTTAGCCACAGGAGCTTTCAGAACGGGTCCCGTACAAAGTTTATATGCAGAATCGAATGAGTGGTCACTTCATATCCAGAGAACATACATCAGCCAAACATATTTTTTGAAAGTGCACTCTAATCCTGAACATCCCTGTTTTAACACCATCAATGATATGACATATGCTACACTGTTTCGAAATCGTCCTTCCGTAAGACAGCCTCTCTCGCTGCGTGTGAGGGAGCTTAGTGAAGAAATGCACGTTCCGCTCCTCGAGCTTCCCCTAATGCATCCAGCCAAGCTGCTACCTCCTTGGGAGTGGCAGCTCATACAATGCGATATATCTTTCATGCAAGTAACAAAACACACTTCAGACATTGAAATCCAAATGCATTTCCGGGAACTCCAGCACAAACACTCCTGCTCGGAGTTCTACACTGACGCATCGAAGTCACACGATGGGGTGTCCTATGCAGCCGTCGGTTCATCCTTCTCGGAATCTGACGTACTGCATCCGGAAACGAGTATCTTCACGGCTGAGGCCTACGCACTACTGTCGGCTGTGAAGCATATCAGGAAATCAAAACTCCAGAAAGCAATCATATATACGGATTCCCTTAGTGTTGTGAAGACCTTGATGGCATTCTCTAACCACAAAAATCCGGTAATTAACGAACTTTATTCTGCTCTGTGTAAAGCGTATATAGGTAATCAGCATGTCATCATATGCTGGGTGCCAGGTCACAGGGCAATCGAAGGTAACGTTCTAGCGGACCAGATGGCCACGTCAGTTGCATCGCATTCTGCTAATCCCACCGCTGCAGTTCCTGTCACAGACCTGAAGCCCCTCTTACGGAGGAAACTACGGAACCAGTGGCAACGGCTATGGGACGCGGAAACAAATAATAAGCTCCACGTGATAAAGCCACAGTTAGGATTCTGGCCTTCCGTAACAAAATCACGCCAGACAGATGTCCTATTATGTCGTCTGAGAATAGGACACACATTTGGCACACATAACGTTTTACTCACCGGAAACGAGCCTCCAACCTGTGGTAGATGCGGGGAGAGGCTGACCGTCCTCCACGTCCTTCTGGAGTGTCGGAAAGCCGAATCCGAAAGAAAGAAACATTTTGCCTTAGCATACCGCCAGCATATCCCCCTTCATCCAGCAATGTTACTAGGCCCAGAACCGCTGTTTGACTCCAGCGCAGTCCTGGGCTTCCTGAAAGATGTTGTATTACATGTTATTAGCCCCCCACACTCGTAGCGTCTCCTCTTTCCAGAGGATGCCGCTGTGATAAATTTTTTTATGTAGCACATGCCTCTAGGCCCTTGTGTCTCAAGGGCTCTAACGAGGCAGTGGTGCTCTAGTGAATTTTAGAATCTTATATATTTTCTATTTTTGCATCATTCTTTTACGATGGATTTTAATGTACATAGTATCCGTCATTAATCATCGCCATAATTTTATAGCACGCAGATTTTACGCACTTTACAGCGACTATTTTTAGGCCACTTTACAGCCAAGTCACATCTTCCATATTACATCGTTAACACTACCACTTGTCATGGCGCTCTTTGGCCAAACCTGGCCCTTGCGCCATAAAACACTACACATCATCATCATCATTAGCCCTTTAGCCTGCCTCACGCAACAGAGGCGTGCGATGAACTTTTTGTTTACATACTTAGAAAGCATTCATCAACTCCCCAAACTTCACTTCTACTCTGTCACTCTCATGCGCCTTTCACGAGGTGAATTCTGTCACCTCATTGTAGGACAGTGTATAGACGGAAGGACTCTACCACACCATTTGCCCGTTGGATTCGCCACCGGTGACTTCGTGTGCCTGTGTGCTGCAGTTCAGAAAAGGGGACTTTGCCAAAAACTTCTTTCCAAGTATTCAGGCCCGTTGGTCATTCTCAAATGTTTGAGTGAAGTGACCTGTGTCATCACTAAAGTGACGGCTGATAACCGCCGTTCGCGCAAGACGCAAGCTATGCAGGTCGCCCAATTGAAGCCCTGCCATCAACGTGCACTGTGATTCTCTCGGTGAGCTTCGCCTGCCCCGGAGGAAAATGTAACGCCGCACCAGAGGAGTGTAGAAGAAGAAGAAGAAACAGGGGGTGGTTTTGGTGATCGGCTGTTTCGGAACGTCCCATGTCTCTTCTAGTCTTTTCACTGTAAATTAATCTATTCTAGCCCGGTAAAAATGTGTTTGAAGATGCTTTTCTCTGCAGCTCGTATACTTTTTTAGCCTTTTCAACACCAAATAAGGAAACCTCTATGCATTCATTGGCTCCAAACAAACCGTGTTTTGGGTAATGTTTCACTGTCCAACCTTACCGTGACTGGAGGAGGAGGAGGAAAAAACTTTATTCTGGTCCTGTACAAGGTTGCCACCTGCCTGGCTAGTTTCATGTTGGGACCAAGAGGTCACGCCTCCTAGCCCTACCACGGGCGTACTCGACAGCCAGGACTTGAGGGATATGATCTGCAGATCTGATCATTCCTAAAAACCGATCCTGGGAAATTCCAGGGCCGAGAGACCCACACTCCCTGCGCAGATGTTCAAGCGTGCATATCTCCTTTTCGCATGCTTTGCATATGATATTCATGTCTACAATGTCATTCCATTCCTTTATTTGTGCAGGTGAATAATAAGACTTTGTTTGTAGTTGCCTAAGTGTAACTGCTTGTGCTCTGTTTATCGTATAGTGAGGGGGTGGAAACTCCCTCCTTTCCATGTAGCAATGTTTTGTAATTTCATTGTATGTAATGAGCGTCTCTCTCTGTAGGTTCTCCAATCCAGCAGAATCAAAACCGTATGTAAAAGCGGCCCGGTCTGTAAGGTCGCGGGCGACGCTGTTGGCCGATCCATTTAAATTGACAGGAATGTCATCAAGTGAACCAAGATGTACCTGGAACAAATAAATGTAACGTGTAACGTTTGTTTGCTTTTGGTTAATTATTCTCGCACCCTGTGGGGCAATCTTTCCTCTATTGAAAGCTCTAATAACTGTTCTCGTTTCACTATATATTTCTGTGAATCTATAGTCTGTTAGTGTCAATGCAATGGTAACTTGTTCAACGACTTTTTCGCAGTGTACACCGTGGCGCAGTTGGTGCATTTGCCCTGATGATCCACTGCCACAGCCGCGAACTTAGTTCAATCCTTGTAGGCAGCTGAATCAACGAAGCAGGCTCCTCTGCCCCCTTTATCCATTTTCTTGATCAACGCCCTGGCTCGTGCAACTCTCCTGCTGATGTTATGTTTTGGGTTCATATTCCTGGGTAGCGATGCGACAATTATGTTGTCTGCGAATTCTCGATGAGTTTTAGTGTGCTTTGCTGGATCCGTAATGGGGTTGATCATGACCTTGTCCAGCATTGATCTTCCCGTGCTGGTTCTAGATAGTCTCGCGATTTGTGATGTTTCTTGAGCCTCCGCAATCTCCATGGTCGTGTTGTGTATTCCTAACTTGAGCAATTTGTCCGCGCTGGTTCACATTTGGAGCCCCAATGCGCTTTTAACAACCTTCTTGATCGCTGTGTCAAGCTTCTTGAGCTGAACCGGCGTCCTGTTGTACATGGCAGCGGCGTATCAAATATGACAGAGTACGAAAGAGTTGATTAATCTGATGAGGTTATCTTCTTTCATGCCCTTTTGTCTTCCTGCCAGGCGTCTGATCATTCTGCACGTGTTATCCGTTTAAGGGTGATTTTCTTGACTTCCGTATGGTTTCCACCGTTTGCATCAATGAAAAAGCCTAGTATCCTGATCAAGTTGATTCTGAGAATATCGACACCATTTTCTCTATGTAGGCGTATATTGCTTTCCGATAGAGGTTTCCAGCCCTTAGGCCTGCCCCCTTTTTCATGTCTATAAAGTAGTAACTCTGAATTATGTGGGGAGCACCTGAGTTCAGTGGGTCTCAGGTATTCTTCCACCATCTTGATCGCTTCAGTCAGTGCGTCCTGTAGCTGCCCTTCGCTGCCACCAGCACATCATTCAGGGACATACACAACATACATATATGGTGTGGTCAATGCCCTTAATGTTGCCCAGCTTTCTGGACCGACGAATCATGCACAGGTTGAAAAGGACGGGAGAGATGACCGATCATTGGGGGGTTCCTCCATCTCCGAGCTGAACCACTTCCGAGTTTGTCTCGCCGACCTTTACCTTCAAAGTGCGTGTTTCGAGAAAGGATTTGATGTATTTAAACATCCTCAACCCGAGTCCAATGTCTTCTATCGTTTTGAGGATGTACTCATGCTTGATGCTGTCAAACGCTTTTTCCTAGTCTAATCTGAGTATGGCCTTACTATTCCCAGAATATTCGTCGAGTATGTGGTGTTTAATTTGCTTCATGGCATCCTGCGTGGAAAGTGCGGGCCTAAAACACAGCATGTTGTGAGTGTATATATTATTGTCCTCTACGTTAT
Source organism: Dermacentor albipictus (assembly GCF_038994185.2). Taxonomy (NCBI): domain Eukaryota; kingdom Metazoa; phylum Arthropoda; class Arachnida; order Ixodida; family Ixodidae; genus Dermacentor; species Dermacentor albipictus. The sequence continues at coordinate 92,813,755 of NC_091825.1, forward strand.
CTTTTAGCCTAAGAAGGATTGTGTGTTCAGTGACCTTCCCCACGCATGATGTAAGTGATATTGGCGTTAAGTTGTCCAAGCTTGGAGGTTTACCCGGTTTCGGTATTAGTGTAACTTGTGAAGTTTTCCATTCTTCTGGGACTTCGCCTGAAATCCGTGCTTCACTGATGAAGTCTGTCGGTGATTCGATTGACGGCTCATCGAGATTGCTAAGTGATCTGTTTGTTCCTCCATCAGGACCAGGGACTCACTTCAGATTTAGTTCAATTAAGACCCTCCGGATTTCGGATGTGGTGAAGGGTTGGTCGAGTTCATGTTGAGCGGCTCCCCTGTATTTTGATGGAAGTGCTTGGTCCTGCTCATTTCTAACTGGTAGGTATTTGTCAATTAGTTGTTTGGTAACTGTTTCGATGGGCTGATCCTTGAGGGCTACGTGTATAGCTCGGGCAAGGCTGTGTCTCTGGTTGGCTCTAGTGCCTTCTTTGGTCTAGTCTAGTGGTTTGGTTGGTTCTTCTTAGGTTGGCTCTAGTGCCTTCTTTCCACGCCTTGCCGTTCCTTATTTGCCCCTCGATTGGCTCAAAAAACTCGTCCCACTGTTGCTGGCAGAGGGTGTTACAGTGTTGTTCGATTTGTTTATCAAGTTCTGCGATTCTTTTTCTCAGCCTACGATTTAGCATTTGGACCCACCACCGTCGGGTTGTGGCTTCCTTGGCTTCTATTAAGTGGGCAAGTTTCGAGTTCATTGCCTCTACATTAGCGTCTGTAACAATCCTTTTAGACACTGTTTTGATGTCCCTTCTGATGCCCTCACACCAGTCTCTGAGATTGAGTTTGGTGGTTTCTTTCCCGCTTTGGGCTCTTATGAAAATGGTTCCGATCTATGACCTCGAACTCTCGAGCTCGGCCTTTCTCAACTTCCAGTTTGACTTCTATTACGTAATGATCGCTGCCAAATTTCAGGTTTCTGAGCGTTTACCATGATTGACCATGAGAGCATCGGTTGGGTTCCCGTTCGCGGCGGTAGCATTTCTGGGGTAGCAAAATGCCAAGATCCCGTTGCCCCTTTGCGGTCAAATATATTGCGGAATTCCCTGCTGTCACATTCCTCGAGACCAACACAGTTGTTTCTGGTAGTGTTACTTTAGATATAACACAATTTAACCTTACCCTGGCTTCCGAACAAGCGGAACGCGTGGCCACTACTGCTACTGGCTATTTACGCAAGCCATTTCTTCCTAGGAGAGATTACAAAGAGAGAACGCAAGGAGAGGAAAGGTTGGGACGTAAACGAGTCAATCATTCACTTTTGTTGACTACGTTAGGACAACGCAAAGGCCAATATAAAGAGGAAAAGAACGAGAAATTTCAGCAAGTATTCTGCCATCCTGCTGTCAAGCTCCTAGAAATTACTCAGCGCCAAGTGCTCATTAAATGTGGTAAAAAGTGATATCACTTGCAACAAACAATCATTGTCATTGTTATGTGCTCCGTCCACTTTTGCGCACCAAGCTGATCAGAACTTGCCAGATTTGCTAGGAAGATAATTAAACCCACTACTGTTTGCTGACTCACTGTCATTCTTCTGGGTGTTAGCTGAGTCCGAGAAACCCCGTCTGCAGAAATTGCTCCCCACTATCTATGAAAACGCGAGTGCGCGCGCCTTGCCCAGCGCGCAAGCTTAGTGCCGCCGGGTAATTTAATGGCTGTGACGCTGGGCTTCTCATCGACAACAATAAAGCAGTGGGCGTTGTACGTAGGTATTTTCCAACTGCATATGGATGACGGCCAACTGCTGTTTATTATTAGTTGCCGAGAGATACCATAGCTGCAGGCTGGCACAGTGGCCCATCATGCCACTGTGTGCCGATGGCTTGCTTATTTTCTCTACAAGCGCTGTCATGAATTTACCAGGGCTAGTTTCTTACCGACACTGGCTACATGAATGTAGCTAGTGCAAGAGGTCGCTATTCTTTTTACTTGATGTAGAAAAGTGCAGCTCCACCCAGCTACACGAAGCCATGTTTATAGCTTTAGTGTCGCATGACAACTACAGTTTCTACACTGCGGTTTCGATTAGTGTAGGCAACAGATGACAGAGAAGCAGGCTGGCGTTGCAAACGCGCGATTCCATTTTGTCTCTGACTGTTGACGCTGATACAGCGACGATAGTGAATACTCGCGGCAAGGATGGTAGCGAAGTGCTGGTGGGACTATGTGTCACATACAAAGGTGAGCTAATCTTCCATGAAAATAAAATTATCTTACTTACGGCGGTGTGGGCTGTTTCAAACTCCGTATTATACGCATTGAGAAGTTGTCTTCGTGCACTGTGCATTCGCGATATGTAACGCTGAAGTTTGTCTAGATTAGTTTATGAAAGGAAACTCGTATATTGGCGTTTAGTTTGATGCTAGGACATATACACAGCCAATGTGGGCGAACTCAGGAGAAGTGCGGAGTCAGGAGCTTTTCGTCCTCTGATGCAGAAGGTAACGTGCAGCACACGACGTCCTAGCTTCTGCCCGACACAACACTAGTCTGCACGAACCTGCATGAAGTGTAGGTAAATAAATAGCCCTATTATTAATCGTTTCGCCAGCGGTGCATTTGACAATACAGCCACCATGTTGATGCTTCTTCTTTCGCTATTGATGTACTTTATACATTTCCGCCAGATTGATGTTGCCTGTGCTACATTCTATAGCGTTAAGCATTCACACCAACTGATTTTAACATTTGTGCATTTTTGACTGTCTTCACAATACCTCTTTATTTTCTTCTCTCATAATCTAGCGGCTGGACCACCAGTGGGGCATTAAGGCTACACGTGCCACCGCAAGTACAAGAACAATGATGCAAGCTCTGTGAGCATGAACTCAAAATTATCAGCACATCAGCCTTCGCAGTCGCATAACTTCCAGTTCTGCCAGAAAGCAGATAGTGTTGTCCATGACTGCGAATAAATTTTAGTCATCCGACATGCCCCCGTCGCTTGCAAAACAATTTTGAGGAAAGTATAAAATAATTGTATTATGTTTTGCGACCCATCTAATGCAACTTGATCTCGAGAAATTTCTTTCTTTGCAAATATGCAAGCTTGTGGTATTGACAGGTGTTATCTGAATTTCTCACGCCTCCCACAGATGTATAATTTCAGGAATGATTCTGATGTCCTCTTTTACTTTCTCCTGATCAATGATCCATCATCAGGGTCTAGTGAATGTGCTTTATTAGGAATCAAGCCGTTATCTTCCCTATCATCAGAGACCGTTGAAAACACAAACATGGAAGCAGCAGAGTATTTTAGGCAAGTTTTATTGAACTCTACGAAACACTGTGTTCACAGAAAAATAAACGATGCGACGCCTGCTGAATATTACAGGCGTTCAACAAACGTTCGCATCACTTCCCAGTGGGTAAATAAGGAATGAACACAGATGGCGTGTCATAACGACTCTTATCCCAAGTACAAATATTACTCTCATAAGGGGTGTACTTAGTGCGATGTCTGCACAAGTATTCATATTCTCTGACGCAATTCGTCATTTTCGAATCAGTGTAGTTTTCCCAAACGTGCAATTCACATTTTATTTCACCTGCAAAAAGCGGAGACAGTGCAGACATATATTTTGTTCTTGAATAGCAGGGAACTTATAATAAACAATTGGGTAAAGTAGCTTTGCTCAGGTACCAGTTGTTTCTTTACCAGCGCCTGTTTTTTTTAAAACAAGCGGCTGCATAAAATTCACACCTTTTCATTAGTAATTCTACTGCGTAAACGTTAGTTAACGGCTATTCCACTGATGATCACCTTCGTACTTCATTTCGTTACTTCGTTACCGTTACTTACGTTACCTTCGTACTTCATTAGTTATGCAGATCACTTATTATTAAACAGAGCATTAGACTTGGTGTCCAAATGTTACAACGAATAGCAAGTGTCAATCAACACTACTATGTGCATGTCCTTTACAACAAAAAAACAGCCTTCGGAAATTTCTTGTGCTCTCAGTGGAACTTGCCTGAATAATGTAAATCCCCACAAATTATTAGGCTTCGCATTTACTTCTGGCTTCTCATGTAATTTACACGGTGATAATACTACCTCAGTCACATTACGGAAACTTTTTTTTCTTAGACGATGTTTACGCCTTGCACACTAGACTACTAGCCTATAAAGGTTTCGTTCGCTCCGTCTTTGAATACGCTAACATCAGCTGATTTTCACACACATCAATTAACATATCAAAACTAGAAAGGGTGCAAACAAATGCTGTACGGTTCAACTTTAATAAATACAGAACCAGTGATGCCCCTACAAATGTCTTAGCTGATGCAGGCCTTAAAACGCCATCTGTTAGGGCCAGACAAGCCAGCTTGAAATCCATCTACCAACTTACGCACCCCAGTTATAATATAGACCGAGCTAAGGTCTTTACTTTGTCTACATCAGGTCTATCGGGAAAAATACACCAATTTACACTAAATCAGTACAGTATTTACACTGACACATTCAAGTTTTCACTTTTCCCACGTGTGGTGAAAGAATAGAATCTTCTCAGCTCAGAGACAGCTTCCTCTACATCACTTTCAGTTTTCATCAACCAAGTAGAGACATCGAACACAGAATACGCCACTTGACACACCAGCATATCTTCACTATAATACTTGTTTATTGTGCATAAAACTTCTGCATTTCGATCTAAAACTCTGATCACTGCTCCGTTGTTGTCTGTATAACATCTCTTATATTACATGGGTAATTTGTTCGCTATATAGTTTTAAATTGTACTAATACTACATTTGTCATAAAGTGATGCTATCATACTAGCCAAAAGTTTTGTATTTCACACCGTCATGGGTGATTTTTGCAGCACTTAAAGTAGTCTTTTTCCTTTCCTTTGTATTTTACTCTACAACGTAGAATGAGCTGTTCTTCTTTTTGTTTATTTTCTGTAAAACAGTTTAATACTCACTAAGACTGGCAGTGTCATTAATAATAAACGAACAAAAACCTACACAACCCTTTCCCTCAAAATCGGTAGTTAAAGAAGCATTACCTTGTTTTTACGGGAGTGCTCGTTTGTTTTCTGATGCCAAATTAAAAGTTCCTTCAAAAACTGACACGCAATATCTTTCTTTACTAGCATATGCATAAATAAATATTGAAACAAATGCAGAAATATGTTTTGTGGGCTTCGTTTGATGTTGTACTTTTCCAATCCTCTTTAACACGCTGGCTCTTTTAGCGACGTTGAAGCGAGCGGCACAGTCGCATCATACGAGAGGTGGAAGATGTTAGTCACAGCCGAAGTCGCAAACCAAATTACAATTGTGCCGCTTCTATTCAGGCTTGTTTACGAGGTGCCCACCTCTCATCGATGAGTCAAACCCCTTAGAATATTCAGATTCTACGGTTAGTATTGTGAATAATCCTTACTTATGAAGAGATTGCTGTGAAGCTCGTCAGGCTCCGTCTAGCGGATATGTACTGAGACGCCCTAGGGGCAAACCTTATTTTCAAAGCACACATGCCCTTATATAGTGCCAAAAATATACTCAGAATAATAAGGAAAGTATTTGTTGTTTCCAGAAAAAAACTTTGGCCGTTCTGCAGAAATCGCAAGGTATGAATGTTTATTAGAAAAGATGCCGCAAAGCCAGTGTGCGTGAGTCTAGCTTCAAAGTGCCAGTATGTTCTTGGTTAGAAAATGTGAGCTCAACGCATATAAAAAATACAATATATTCACAGTTAGTATGAATTTTTCTTGCAGGCAAGTAAATATGTCCATCTAATCCAATCGCCATGTATAAAAATAGAATGGTCAGCTTGATTTCTGGGGCGCATATCGCTTCTTTGTCTGCAGTCTAACACATTACGTGCAATATTCAAAAAAGAAAGTTCTCACTGCTACAGCAGAAAGCATGCCTTGTAGGAAAGCGGGATGAAGTATTATTGTTTTCACAGGAAATCACACGCTTCTTTTGCTGACAATTCCGCGACAGACTAATAAAATAAGCCTTTCCACAAAAACATGTAACAACTTGCAAGTTGGCTATTTTTCTGCATAGCACATAGTTGTATGCAAAAAAGTGCTTCTCATTTTGAAACAAGAGAAAGCGACTTCATTGGCTGTTACTATTAGCTGGCAGTGTTCCATTAGACGACTTTTCTTTTGAATAAGATACAATTGTTAATAGAGATTACATAATGTTCCCACTTCATGTAGCTGATGATGCTATGCTAAGTACAGTCAACCACAAAATTTTAGGAAACACTGGATCTGAGAAAAAGGTGAATATCTGCACAGCCTCACAACGCAGACTGGTATACCCATATACAGCCTCTACCAGTATATGTCAACAACCTTGTCATGCTCGATTTTTGTGACTGCTCTTACAGGCCGCTCGGAAATTGAACGTTTCCTGAAACTGCACTGAGCACATGCTGGTGAGCGAGTTGGTTGTACATGATTACAACGAAGAAGCTGTTCTGTATCGTGTTTTCGTTGTCCGATGCAGATGATGGCACTGTTTCTTGTTGTTTTAATCCTTGGCAGCAGCGATTTATTCCTGTGCCAAGAGATTAGTGCGCCTACGTGATTGTCCCGTGTCGCCTTCCTTCGTCCGTTGGTTTATTTGAAGCCTTCGTTGTAATCTGAGATCCCGTGGTCCATAAAATGTTGCGGTTGACTTACTTCGGCTATCTTCAAACTGCATGTTTATTTTGGAAAGGGCTTGCTCTCCTTGTTTAACTACACTTACATTCATCTCTTTGTTGCTGTAGTAACCACATGACTCGTAACTTACTAAAGAGAACCGTTATTATTTTCATGCAAGAGATTTCAGCTGTATTTTAGCTGTATTTTAGCTGTATTCAGCATTCAACCTGAATTTGAATCTGCACTTTGTAATATATCTGCAGACATGATTTATATGGCAGCTCCCTCGTATTTTTCTGCAGCGTACTTGGTATTGTCCTGTGTGTAGCGATGTGACATACTTTACTGTTGCACCAAGTAGTGGCTGTTGCCGTGAATAGTATTCTAAAAACCTCTTCCCAAGCACCCCGCAAGGCTCCGATTCCCGCATACTTCTGGGTATTTATGTTATATTGTAAAAGAATGTGCTGGAAGTGGAGACTCACAAGTTGTGTTACGGAGGAATATGTCGGAAGTGTTTCAGTGAGTGCTAATTTGAAAAACGCTTTTACATTACTATAGACTCCAACAGCGACTTGTTTTTGCTACAGCGATGTATGTCATGTGGCCCGCGACTATGTAAATCACGAGACGAGTATACAAAAAACACAGTCTTAGCTCACTCTTCAGATATCTTAAATTAAATTAAATTATGGGGTTTTACGTGCCAAAACAACTTTCTGATTATGAGGCACGCTGTAGTGGAGGAGTCCGGAAATTTCGACCACCTGGGGTTCTTTAACGCGCACCTAAATCTAAGTACACGGGTGTTTTCGTATTTCGCCCCCATCCAAATGCGGCCGTCGTGGCCGGGATTCAATGCCGTGACCTCGTGCTCAGCAGCCTAACACCATAGCCACTCAGCAACCACGGCGTGTTTCAGATATCTTTCAAAGCGCTCATGCAAACCCAAGTTAACATTATAAACGACCCCATGAAATTTCTCCTAACCGAAATGTTTACCTCTTGCCGCAACCATGAGCAAAACAAGAACAAGGTAAAAGCGGGAGCCAATTTTTCAACCCTTGAATTTTTCTTTTTAAAATCCTTGTGAAAAGATAAGTCGAAAAGTTGGCTCCCGCTTTTACCTCGTTCTCGTTTTGCTCATCATTTTGAAATTCTGTCGCCCGCCTTCCCGGGTTTTCTCTTGTACAACAAGTCATTTCTTGTATGTGTCGTTCAGAAATGTCTTTAATGATCTAAGGGTTATTGCAAACTCATGAAATTCCATGAATTAGAAACATGGACTAATTGTAGAGGAATAACAAATTACAGTGCCTACGAATGTAAGCAGAATTCTATTCTACTTAAATGGTCGCATGTGACTTGTTTGAGCAGTGTACTCTTCAATGGTCCTGTATGTTGAAATGAAGGTTCATTACTACATTATTACCGCACTTAACTGAAAATTGTAGACAATAAGTTAGATGCATTGTGCGAAATGTTTTATAATGACTTTCACCATTTTTATGTGGCGTTCATAGCTAATTACAATATTGTTGTAAGGCAAAGCAGCCTCCACATAGAGAAGTAGAGCGTAAATCATTGTAATCTTACATTCTTTGTCTGAGAACGTAATCACAGCGCACTTGTCTGTGGAGTCATAGTATTCGAAAGTGTAATTTCTCCCATTCTTGTACCCTGTAAAAGAATGAGCGAACATCTTGTATCGTGGGTTCTTATGGCAAACGAGCATTCTATAATAAATAAAACTATGAAGATAAAGCGTCGCAGATACTGTATTTCCTCTTTGAACAGCTGTCTTAAATACGAGAGCATATGTTAAGAGACGTAACATAAATGCTGTACAATTTTTGAATGACAGCAAATCCCAAGGGTTCGCGACACCGAGAATAGCGCTAGAGTGTCCCTAAGGCTATATTCAGACATATACGAATATACTGAGAGACCAACGTGCTTTTTCAAGTTGCTTATCCAGTAACTTGAATATATTAACAATATGTTCTTTGGAAATATTTTAACGCAATTTCAGCTTCTGGAGCAAGAAAACTCACATTTATTACATGCTGTAAAGACGCTTACTGCTTTAACAGTGTTCTGCTTCAATTTCAAACATTGTCACCTAATCTCTAGATTTTCACAGCTGAAGATCTTCCTACTAAATCACTTCACGTCGAACAGTATTGCCACTTGGCCAAATGAATAAAGTATGCCATAACGTATCACAATATGTAGCACCTCCTCTACCTCATCTTTGCATTTCAAATCGGGCTGCGGGTAAAAAAAGCAATTCAAAGATGTTAATTTTTTGCGTCGTGTCAAATACCGAAATTCTCAAAGAATTTTAGTAAGCTGCCCTCATAAATCTCTAAGACACATCTAAATTTTTGGGAGCGACGCTATAAAAATACTTGTAACTACAGGAGAAGCTCAGCTCACATTGAATAGTAGTAGCAGGATATCCTAACAGTGAGCCTAAATTGGTCAGCGCATAATATTCGGCTTGTCCACTATCTATCATTGCTTCAGTTTGGTCAACTCCTGCCAACACGTTTACTACATATAGAATTTACGGGCTAATAAATGTCAGAAAGCAATTCGTTCTATACCCATCATTTTTTTGAAAGGATACTACGTTTTGTAGAACATTGAAAATATTTTCAAAGCCTACTGGCCACTTTTCACGAAGCAAAGTTTGTATAAAGCAATGGTATCGGTTTCAGTGTCTCAAATATTTAACAAAAGCTGTTGCCCATACATTAGTCTCTACTTCTACCAGCAATGCACACCTGTATAAGTTAACGGGCTTAATAAATTTACTCTTATCCTGACTCGTCATTACACTTATGATCTCTTCCATTGTGTTTTATGATGTGAAATGAGAATGCAGAATACAAGACCTAACATTTGGATTATAAAGAACTGAAGTTATCAACTAAAAAGCGATAATTAAAAGCCTTAGATAACCTTTTCCCAGTTTTATCACAAATATTAGGACACACCAGTACAAAACCCCTAACAAAACGCTGAAAGGCACGACGAAACAAAAAAGTGCGAAAGAGAAGCAGAATCACCCGTTTTAATGTACTACTGTTTTTAACATAGATCTACCTGCAATTCAGCTAAAGAATGCCAATATTGAGCGATACTGGGCAAGTTATACGAGGAGACAAAATACCTGCAGCAAGAGAACCAGAAAAACCACTAGCAGTATTATCGACAAAACATTCATCAGTCCTTCCACTCGTGAAGAAGTACGAGCGGCGAAGCTGTTCCAAACTCCAAACTCGTAAAACGAGGCATCGCTAAGGCATGTTTGCGAGCTGCTCTCAAGCGTTCGTACGAGCGCTCTGTTGTACAGAGCTGTTCAGCAAAAGTTAACACAATAACATCAGCAGGCTACCCGACCAGCGCGTTGTGCAATGTTGCTGGGGACCTTGTAAAAGAGGTAAATAACGCCGGAAAACAAACTATGCAGTCACCACCTTCGAGATCTAGACTTGCCGTCATTCCTTATGTACACCGTCTTTTCCACAACGTTATGAAAATTGCGGCCAAGGCAGGAGTGAAGGTTGTGTACAATGCCCCTGAAAACTCAGCGGGTTGTGCAAAATAGTCAACAAGGTAGATACTGTCGCGTGTAAAAGTTGCTGTAAGAATCATGTTCGTGGCTTCATTTAATGTACAACGCAGGTCATCTATAACATCCCGCTTGATATTGTAAACGTAGCTATACCGGGCAAATGGAGAGGCGTACTAATCGCCTGCGCGAATAACATAAATAGCGCTTCACTAAGTAAACCCGTACAGTCATCTGGATGCCCACTGTAACACGTGTGGTGGCAGCCCAATCTTTAAAAGGTGCGAAATAATTAGAAGATATAGCGAAAAGCGCGCGCGGGAAATCTTTGAGGCATTTTGAATACTCACAACTGGCGACGCCAGCGTCAGTTCTGCGTCCCTCACGCTATCAAGAAAAGAACTGAAACATCTCCGTGGCTGACGCTTATCCTTTTTTTTCTGTTCTTTATGTCACATTCAATGATGTCTTTATATGCTGCTTCTGCAAATAAACATTTGGTTGCTAGAAAGTGCTATGTCCTGTGCTCTTTACTCTCGTCCTGTGTCGCGACGTCTCTGTTGTTATTATAACGTTTACAGAACCTCTCTCTGTTTACTTGCATTATGCTTTGGCTTAATTAATGGGAAGGCGACGTATATCCAGAATAACGGCATTTGCGTTGGCTCCTGCATTGCGCCTGGGTTATGCGATATTTATTTGGCTGCGTGTGACAGGATACTAAAAGAAACACCTTTGAAGGCCAGCAAGTCACTAGAGTTTTCAGATACGTCGACAATATTTTAGTGGTTCTAGATTGCGCGGAGAATTTTTTTTTATTCTGCCGTGTGTAATGTTATGGCGGCGTTTTCTATATGTCTTGCGCCATTGTTACTAAGACATTTGCTCGATATCGGCGGTTTTATAAGATTTTTATACCTTGGTGTGTATATATCGTCTCATCATATGTGTTGGTCGTATGAACCAAGGAGCAACAAACCTGTCCTTCCCTACCAATAGGCCCATTCCAAGCTTGTGAAGAGGGCAATGACTTCCTTAGCGCACTGCAAAAATCATTCCATCACAAATGTGAAACCAGTTTTACAAAGCTGGTAACCCGCCTCAGGAGGTCCGGGTATCCATCGAAGCTCTTACTTGCAGAATGCTTATTAAAGAGGCAAAAAAGGCGCGCGAAACCCCCCACGAATGACCATCTTGACAACCTAACCTAACCTAACTTGACCAAATGAGTACTCAGCACCATGTCCTCTTCAGAGTGTGTGATGGAAAATATCGCATATAGCACTTACAAGTGCCTACACTATTTCGTCGTCGCCCTCAACAACTCTCGCTCCTGAAACTTTGCCTGCAATTCTACCACAGCTTCCTCTCTGCTTAGTCAAATTCTATCGTAACCTTCGTGTGACGTACACCACTTTTACAACAGTACACATACTTACTAAGGCTGCTGAAACACGCTTATAACACTCTTTGAAACTTCATATACCAGTATTTTAAGAAATACTGTTTTTGATTATATTAGCAAAGCTGGAATACGATTGTAGAACATTTAATTTTTTCATTTGACCGGACAACAAAACTACGCTTTTCGTTTACCCCCTCTTGTAAGGAAGGAAGTGAATATTATGCATTGTATTCCAAAAGTGCCAATCACCTCCTAGGCACCTCAATATCTCAACATACATACATACCCTTCCCCATTTTCTCCAAACGTAAAGTCGCCGCCACATTTATTTTTAACAAGAAAGAGAGAGAACTATCTACTAGTTTATTATAAGGCCTCTAAACATGCAGACTACAACTGCTTTGTTTCGTATATATGACTTAGTGTCTAAGTAATTCAGACACCCAATTATTTACCCACACAACTCCCTCACAGTGCACCTTTTTCCTTTGCATTTAGAACGAGTGCACGCTTTAGATTCGCCAGGACAACAGTTAAACACGTATAGAAAGTTGACAAGAAGTTTTAGTCGCATAAACCGCTTCGCGGCATAAGTCATGGTTCAAATATGGTTAATTTGAAACCATACGCAACTTTCCGAATGCCTAACTCAGTCCTGACAGCGATGAGAAACGCACTGACTACGGTGAAGCAGCTGCATCTGTTACGGATGTTGTGAGGCCCACTAAATATTGACTTCTAATTATTCAATGGTGGAGTTGCGGCAAAAAAAAATATATTAGTGAATCAGGCGGGTCTTCGTGGCATTGAAGTTTTTAAGAGATCACACATGCTCTTTTGCCTACCTCTTGGAAAGCACAGTCATCTCTAGTGCTAACAGGTTAAAAAGTATTTTTCCGTAGAACATTACCTTGCTTATAAGTTGTGGTGCCAGAACTTGCCTCTACCGCAGTAAAAGGGCACCACGGTACTGCAGAGGGAACGGAAATAAACAATAAAGAACAGCCCGAAGATACTGGTTACGCACGAAGAAAGATTGCATTAATCGAATGCCACACTCCAATATATTATTGCACATTTCTTGTTGCAAAAGAATCGCATGATGCTGTTTTATTTGTCGTCCTACCTATATATTTTTTCTTTTTTATTTGGTTCATTATTGATCTCCTTTAACTTGTAGCATCTGGCATATCCTTCAACTAGTGAAGTGCCATATTTGTGGTCGCATCTACTCTTTCACGGCAACGTTTCTGCACAGCATACTTTCTACACAGCACAGAGATGTACCTACATGCACATCATGAATATGCTATTTCAGAACGACTGCAATGAGAGAGCGATTTTCAAAGAAACTTGGTAGCCTGTGAAATTAAAGCACGAGTGAGGAATCGGCAAATACTGTGTCGTATTTTTGTACGTTCAGGGCTTCATGGCAAAAAGGAATGTCAAACGGGCAGTCACACAAGTACGCTGAGAAGCTTTCAACCGAAAGTTATAACACAATAATGCGCGTTTGAAGCACTCCGTATCAGTGCTGCTCTTCCGAAAAACTGCTGTACAGTATGCAGTAAAGATTACGAAAAAGCTGGGAAGGAATGTAATCTTAAGCGACATATTTAAACAATAAAATAGGTGGATAGGAGCAATCCCTGGAGGTGTATTTTTAAAATTTGTAGTCATCTACAAAGAAGCCCTGAAACATTTCACGAAAAAGCATGAGGCCAGTTAGCAGTTGTATTCCCTTTAGTCATATCGCATTACTGCGTATGCTTACGGCCTCCATGTTTATATATTTTTACACGGCTCTAACATTGCATAACAATGTTGTATATCTAGTATGAATATTTACACCCCATTAGGTCAGTCATGATAACTACCATGTGCGTCTGAAGTTATTTGACAACTTTATTGAGCCACCTAAAACATACATTTTTGAAAAAGCATGGATATTAAGTTTATGCATTTGAAGTAGAAAAACATATGTGATCTTCTTCAAGGCCACAAAAGTCGCGACGCTACTCCTGACAAGATCAAGAATTGCTACGTAATACTATAGTACCATTTTTCTGAAAAACGAAAATGTGTATCATTCATTTTGCAAGAAACAAACAAGAATGCACATAATAAAGAAACTACTAAAAGAAAACCATGATCTGTAGAAAAACGGCATTCATTAAGGATTTGTCCCAAACTTTTACTGTACTGAACTTTGTTTTGACTGTATACCACATATGCATTTATTTTTTGCATGTGCTTCCAAAGAAAATGTAAATAGTGTTCCTTTGACCATTGCTGATATTCCCATACACTAAACATAAATGAAGTTGTGTGATAGCTGAGTGGTTAACCCGCTCGACTCGCAAATCCACATTACTTCAGTGGCAAGGGTTCGAAGCACAGTGAAGGCGGTTGTGCTGAACTCTTCTTTTATTATAACAATTATATGGACGCTGCATGGAAATTCTAGCGCACCTGTCGCCTTTGCCGTGATGTTCCGCATAATGTCCAAAGGCGATAGCAGCGTAACCACATGTTGTATGTGCGAGCGAAAGCTTGCGAGGGTGAGCCGACGATCACGGCTCAATCTATCGCGCGCAAGAAAGAAAAGCGGGTATGAAGCGGCCCTTCTTCAATTGTGCGCGAGCATCCGGGGGATGGGAAGGGGCGTGATTATAAGGAGGGGAGCTGGCAAGGAGGCAGCGCATGGAGCGGCCGCGCCTGGTCGCGTGTGTCGCGCGGGTTCTATCTTGGAAGTGATCTGCTTCGGGGCAGAGTCTAGATGGGCCGACGGCTCGTAGCTTTGCGTGTACTGTGTTTTCGCCGCTGAATTCACGTTTAAGAGACAGACAGTTCGAAGATGACTTCGCTCGCTGCTGCTCTAGTCCCTCATCACGCCAGCATTTTGACAGCGAGGGTCCACGGTCATCAAGTGTGATGTGTGCATGTTTGCCTATGCTCGCTGGCACCATTCTTGTTAATTTATTTAGTAAGCGAGTGCTTACAAGTCTCTACGGCTCATAATACCATCAGCCTTGCCTATTATGGATGTCTACTAACTTGCTCTCCCAATGACGTCTCGCCTTTCGTGAGAAACTGCATCTTTCTCGGGCTGACTGGGTACCCTGGCGACGACAAAAATTGTTGATGTGTGTCGTCGGTGGTGACAGCGGTCATGGTTAGCGCAACAGAATGAACAGACGGCGGGGATGGATCGACAAGACAAACCTAATTTTGAGCAATTAACTGCTTGCTATCACAGCAAATCATCATCATCATCATCATCATCATCATCAGCCTGGTTACGCCCCCTGCAGGGCAAACGCCTCTCCCATACTTCTCCAACTACCCCGGTAATGTGCTAATTATGGCCATGTTGTCCCTGCAAACTTCTTAATGTCATCCAACCACCTAACTTTCAGCCGCCCCCTGCTACGCTTCCCTTCCCTTGGAGTCCAGTCCGTAACACTTAATGACCATCGGTTATCTTCCCTCCTCATTACATGTCCTGCCCATGCCTATTTCTTTTTCTTGATTTCAACTAAGTTGTCATTAACCCGCGTTTGTTCCCTCAACCAATCTGCTCTTTTCGTATCCCTTAACGTTACAGCCATCATTCTTCATTCCATAGCTGGTTGCGTCGTCCTCAATTTAAGCAGAACCCGTTTGGTAAGCCTCCAGGTTTCTGCCCCATGCGTGAGTACTGGTATGAGACAGCTGTGATACACTTTTCTCTTGAAAGATAGTGGCAACCTGCAAAAATGCAGCCAAATATCACAGCAAAAATGCAGGTCAACTTTGTTAATTGAGAAAGCGTATACGGAAGCAGTAAACAGAATATTCGAGTGCAACCGGGAATTTTGAGCGTATTTCTACAACAGCTTATTGCTTGAGAGCATTAGGCTAGAGACCGTAATGTGATGTCTCCGCCAATGAAGAAAAGATCGAGAGACTTGGCATGAAGCGAAGGTAAGTAGAGTGAAAACATTGCGGACACAAACACGTCGAAAACCTCCTCGCTGCTCAGTGGGTGGGCACAGAAGCACATCTCCAGCTAAGCAGATGTGCTTCACTGGCACGGTGACATGCCCACTAGGTGGATATTTGCAGCACCTCTGCAGCTAAGATGGCAGATGTGGAGAAGCTTTTGTTAAACACTACAAGTTAAAAATCACTGGACAAAATCTTGCGAGTAAGCAGAGGAAACCGCAATAATCCCCATCACGTTTACTTCATCACAGTGCTCACGCTTAATGAGGATAAGCCAATAAAGCACACTGCCGTCTATGTAGAGGTACAGGACTACTATACAGACCAGGGGGGGGGGGGGGGGGGTTCTGCAAGCGCCCGCCTACCGGACATGTCCATTTCGTCTGCTGCTGTATTTCTGATTGACCCGGATGGGGTATACCTCACGTTGATATAGGCACTTCCAGTCAATCAGCACTTAAGCACCAGACAAAATTGACATGCCGACTAGGTGGACACTTTCAACACCTCCAGCAGTCACCAGCTTAGCGTTGCCCATTTGGCTGTATCCGCTATGCATATTCAATTCCCTCTAGAGGAACTGACTGTTGCTATCACCGAAGGTAATGAACGCTAGTCTCCACGAAATGACGGCGTTATTCACAAAGCTATTGTTCACTTACCTCAATACTTTCTTCGACTGCTGGAATTATAAAATGCACAATGACTGAAAGCTAAGTTTTCTGCTGAGTAGAAGGTGGCAACAATTGTCCCTGTCATCAAGCCTGAGAAGCCACCAACGAACTATGTGTCTGTCAGACTTATAGCCCTCTGAGTTGCGCCGGAAAGCAGATGGAGAAGATAATCTACAAAAGGCTAACATTGATTTTCGAAAGTCAGAAACTTTATCAACGAGAAATAAATTATCTTGAACAAAACAGGTCTAATATTTCCTTCATCTAGTCAATTTAGAAGAACTCGTGGATGGACAAACTCCAGTTGCCATTTTCCTTCCCAGTACATCAAAATTTCACTATGTGCTGCATGGCGCAGTACTTGATGTTCTTGTAGCTGTTGCTCTTGGATGAAGGCTAGACACAAAAATTGCGAACTATCAGCAAGGGCGGCAACGGCTCATAAGCACACCATACGGCGAGAATGAATGTCACCGTTGTAATGAAGGGCACGCCATAGGGCGTCCTCCTCAGGCCTATATTATTCAATCCTAACCTATTCCACCTGGGGTGTTCACATCAAGCAACACATGCATTCGGAACGCATCACTGACATGTTGCACTCCTCAGCAGCGGCTACAAAAAGCGGTGACTAGCATCTCTCTTTGGCACACCGAGGGTTGCACCTATCTTCAGATAACGATGTCGTCTCTACATTTATACGTAAGCACATGAGACTATATCCATTGATAGCTAGTGGGCGTGTTCTTCCACACGTACGATGCGAAAAATTCCTCTGGTTGATAACTGGTAAGAGCCTACCTTAGTGACTTCAGATGTACTTGTTTTGCGGGATATCTCGGCAATATCGTAAATGTTATGATATATGCCCGGGTAATCTTCGGGCTGCGATTGCCGATCGATGGGGCTCTTATACATAAAGCTTACGTGCATGATGTTCTGCGCTACAGCCTACCGGTGTGCAGCGAATATAGTTAACCGTAAAGAAAACTCGATTCACTGCGAAACAACTCCTTACAGATATTCCTTCGGCTACCAAAACGTTCGTCCGGCATCAGAATTTTGGAGAAAGGAAGCTGTCTACCTATTGGCATCTTATGTGCGCAAGAATTATTACGTATCCATAACCGACAGCTTATCAAAATTAGATAGCTCTTCCTTCGGCGCATACCTAAAAGCGGCGCTAACCCTAAAT
Source organism: Dermacentor albipictus (assembly GCF_038994185.2). Lineage (NCBI taxonomy): Eukaryota > Metazoa > Arthropoda > Arachnida > Ixodida > Ixodidae > Dermacentor > Dermacentor albipictus. The sequence continues at coordinate 92,831,258 of NC_091825.1, forward strand.
TTGGGAACGCCGTTCTCAAAATAAGTGCATTCTTCCTGCATAAGTGTAACAGCTCGCACCTTTTAATTTTCCGTCTTGGGCACTCTCTTCTATTACAATAATATTACAGATTTCCTGTATCAGGAGAAAGAAAACCATCCCACAAGCCGAGATTCTAGTACTGGGCCTCAGCCACATCGCCTAGGTATACTCCGGTTAGCCTTAAATCTTCACCGATGGGTCTTCCTCTCAACATAGTTAATCGTACGCATTACACGTACCGTCTACTGGACAGTGCTGCTGTTACCCTCTTGAACGGTTAACATCATGCACATCCGCTGTACTTTACAGCAGAAAAGAAGCTTTCTGTTAATTTGCGACAACCACAAGGCTGATGGATCATCTTCACAGACTCAAAAGCGGCCCTGCAGAACATATGCAATATGAAAAGAACTCGTAAACAACTTTTAGTGACCAGAGATACTAGTTACATTTGCCATAAGGCCACTGTTGGCGACCACACCATTTTATACCAATGGATTTTTAGACAGCGTGGCAAATTGGTAAATAAATTATTGGATCTAGCTGCCCACGAAGAAGCATAAAATGTAAGAAATTTCCGGCAAATATATTTTAAAAAATTTTATGTTTGAGCAATGGCCAAAGATACATGCCCACGCGGAAGCGAATTGTCTGTGGTGTCTATCGCTTGAACATCGCTTTCTCCCTTGAATAGACCCCTACCTAAAATCAAGGGTTGCACATCAGCCTCCCCGTAACCTTGAGATAATGTATCATTGACATCGTCTTAACACCGCCTTCACCAATGGAAACCTGTAGCGCCTGGGAATGACCACGAACACGTATTGTAATAACTGTAGGCGCTTACATATGCACTCGCCGAATTGGTGTATTTAAATGAAGAACATTGTCTCTCTCCCTCTCTTCGAAGAGCGCGGACGCAATTATTTGAGCAAAATGCAGGCCAGCAATTATAAGATGCTGGTTTTCACTGTCGGAGAACGCTGCTGCCGCATTAATAAATCAGAGACGACAGAAGTGCAGAAGTCTGCTGGTATTTATTTTTCATGCCAGCGTGGTTATTATTCTGAGCTGAAGTTTTCTGTACAATGGTTTTCTCAAAATTTGCTGCTGTCGGGCACGGCTCCTAAAACCACGTAATGCATCGAGCACTGCGTGTCCGAAGTAGCTTTCATCAACAATCGCGCCCCGCAATACCCTTAGGCGACAACAAATATTGACAGGAAAACTTTCGTTACCACCAATTAGTCGCATCTTCTACATGGATGTCTACATACAAAGCATCTAAAGAAATATAGACCAAATTTTTCTTTGAAACATAAATTGTCATCAACTGTGACATACATGCTTGAATTATTACAAATATTTGGCTAAGGAAGATAAAGTCTCCAAAGAAAACAACCGGCTTTAGAGAAGAATACCGGCATCAATTTCTGTTGTGCAAAAGCAATGAAAGAGGAAAACCACCTGCTTGAGAATACACAACAAAAGCCATCCAAATAGTAAGATATATTGCCGCAGGGATGTTCACGTATTAAGTATACAATATCTCACTTATTTCATGGCGCCTGAGCATTCTGAAATGTAGATATGCGCAGAAATTCATTATGTATTTCGAAGAGTATAGTAGCAAGGGCCACCGCAGGCGCCGCACGTTAAGCCCCTATCGAACCAATTGCCTTATGCCACACGTGATAACACAAGACATTCTGCTGTGGTGTCAGGTTAAACGGTTGAATTGGCGGTGCTTGGTTCAAGGTCATTGCGTAGAATTGATTGTTTATATCCTGAAAAACGACTCGTAATGGCAGCTAGAATTTTCCTTTACAAAGCCTTATGTTCCAAGTATTTGGTCGACTATCACATGGTGTCAGACATTTCAGATGGTCAGAGGGAACCGCTAAACAGGCTTTTGTCTATGAAATGAAAGCTTATACATCCCGTATGAACCATTCACCCGTTTCGAAAGGTGTGAATTATTTCAAATATAAGAACTTATTTTCTTCTTTGCGACCTCTCTCGCATGTTTTTTACTGCCCTAAATAATATAATGCCTTCGGGCCTTCAAGGTGATAAGTGAAATGGTGATAATTATGATGAATAAACTTTATTGGTATGAGCTAGTAAGCACTCCTTACTCAATGAGGCTATGAATCCTGGCCACCATCTGAGCACGGTCCACCAACCCTAGTTGGACGATCGTCACGGTTCGAGTCCGACAGATGGGCCTCCCAATGCTCACGTGTTGCGTGCGTTGGCATTGTGTTCTCCGCATTCCCGGTGGTCCCCCACACCGTCTGCCGTACGGCGCTGAGCACTTCGTAGAACTTCCAAGTATATGAGTTTAGCGTGTGCGAGATTCGGTGGAGTAGCGGGCCATGTGCCTCAGAGTTTATTCGCAGTCTTCTGAAAGTTACCGTTTCTGTTTGTTGAGCACTGCTTGAGGCGGGGGACAGATCCTTATCTTTAGTCCATGATACCGCAGAATATAAGCGTGTTTTCTGGGGTGGAACGCCATCACCGTGGTTCGTCCGGCAGGAAAGTCCGATGAGTACGATCTCGGGTCGCGGCTTCTGCCATCGCATTCTCTGCCAGGGATTCGCGCGCCGGGGTTTGGACAATGCATATTTCTGGTACTTTCTTGATGGTTTACAGCATGTGGATCGCGTGTTTGAAGATTCCTTCGTTTTAGTAGTGTATGAAGGTGAATTAAAGAGCATGAAAACTCCAACCACAGTATATTTTTAAAACGTGACGTACCGTAGCCTGCCCGGTTCCTTCTAGTGGAGTTAAAGGGCGTGCAGCGTAGCAGTGCTTATATGCCTTTTTAGCTCTTTGACATGCGCCAACACATATTTTCGTAGACCTTGAGAGTAAATGGCGTGAAGTATTCCTGAAGGCGATTGACGTAACTCGGCGTCTTCTGGATGTACCATGATTTCAGAAAGAGCCACCCCCAGTGGTTTTTCTCTTACTCCAAAACGACGGTGCCGGCTGGGCAAACCTGCTGATAAAAAAGCTCGCATTCTTCTGCCACAGCGCTGCGCTCCCTGTTTAGGTGGCTAGGTCATTCTTGGGCTGTCGAATTCTGTCCGGGAAGTTATTAGTCTCGCCAGTATACGACATGGGACATTTTGTGTAGGTAATCTTGTACACATTCACCCACTTGCCACAAGTGTTCTCTTGTCTAAAGCCTCGTAAATATAGCCGGCAGAATTAGCTCGTACCTGCAACTCCAAAAGAAAGAAAAGTACTCAGTAATCCGTGACCATGGCATGAACAGTTATACAAAGTTATTTATACACCGTGCCCTCCACCACCGGAACGAGAGTAAACGGAAGAGGGCGACTGCCAAACTACCCTGGCAACAGCGCGGTTTCTAGATATCCTATGTTCGAAGCTTCACAGATGCATTGGTTCATGTGCTGCGAGGGGCAGGGATTCACGTCGCTCACAAGCCTCTCTCTACGGTCGGTAGCATCCTCGCTTTGCACTAAAGACCGCGTTGTGGAAAAGCCCGAGGGCACTGTGTACAAGACTACCTGCACCAAATTCCCCGTGTCTTGTATTGGCGAGACTAAAGATTTCGCGGATAGAATTCGTCAATACAAGAATTACCTTTGCCACCTAAATAGACAACGCAGTGCTGTGACAGAACAGTGCCAGGTTTCTGATCACCAGATTATACCGGACGGCGCTATCATTTTGGAGGAAGAATACAATGACTAGCGGCGACTCCTGTTGAAATCCTAGCACATCCGGAAGACGCCGAGTAACAGTAATCGTTCGTGAGGAACAGTTCGCGTCGTTCACGCTAAACGTATACGAAAAGACTCATCGCGGCTTTCAACGCGCCGAAAACGCATATAGGCTCTGAAACGCTTCATGCAATCTCACCTCTGAAGAATGAGCCGGTCAGGCTTCGATACGTTGGGTTTTAAATATGAATCATGGTTGGCCTACTCTTTAGTTAAGTTGTCCCCGACCAGGCAGATATCTGCTGAGCGTAGACGTTTGTGTCTGAAGGTGGTATATGAGCGAGCAAGTACTGTTCCTTGTGCTGCAGGTCGTCGCCGCGAGGGTTACAGGGTTAGTTTTTCCACTGTACCTACGTCCTGTGTAAGTGTTGCTGCTGCCATTCTCTTGGCGCCCTAGTCATCGACAATACTGACCGTGTGTGCTGCGCTTCCTTGGTATTTTGCTGTGTCCAGAACAAGCACTGCAAACGAAATCAAATCACTTGATTTCCGCGCCCTAGCAAGTTATACATGCGACGGCTTTCTCAGCTTACAGCGTGCGTACATGCCGCGGCCTCCTGAATTGAAGAAGATGATGATGCCTTCTTGAGACCGCTGTGGGGATGTGCCATCAGGTGAGTGGTATGATAAATGAACAGAGTGTTGTGTAAACGAAGATATTCAAAGAAACATCATAGACCAAAGACTCCTTATTTTTATCCTTACACAGCGGCTCATCGTCACCCCTTATAATTTCGTCATCACCGTCTCTAGCACACTCCCTCCGCATGCGCTGTGATAAATACCTTCATTAGCGCGGTCTTTCGAGGCCAAGGTCATAAGCTGCTGCAAGCTAATGTTGCGGCTTGCGCTGAGAAGCGAGCGATACTGGCCATTCCGTATGAAATAGAAGCATACGCACGCCCTAATAAGCGTTCGCCTTTTTTTTCGCGTGTGGAATGGATTTCAAGCGTAAGCTCTGACCTACTAATGAAACTGTATATGGCACATGCGGAGCTGCCTACTACTTCAGGAATTATCGTGACAGCTTCGTGTTCCTTACCATCAACTTTTGCTGCCTTCAGCAGTGGTGCGACGTCCATTCCTTTCTTCTTTGACATCTCCATGTAAACACGGTACGCAGTACAATGAAGTTTGCTATGAGAAAGTAACAGGTGAAATCATTACCACGAGAAATTTAGCAACCCTCAAATACTCAAATTAAGTTAAAGGTAACCACGTAACCATGTAGAGGCAAAATGACAAGACGGGCATTTTACGAGAACGTTTCCCGACTAGCAGCTGTCTGTGACTCTGCTGGCTGATTTAGATGCTTTGTCCACAAACATATAAAAATGCGACACAATGAAAACGAGCTTACTGCAGGCCAACGAATATTGTCCCTCGTGAAAGCTAGGTATTTGACAGAACTAGCGTTTATTTTCGTCCCAATTACAGATCCGCCACCCTTATTTAATGCGTAAAGCCGTCTAGAGCCCACATTTAGAATTCTGAATTGAGATCGTAAAAGGTCACTGCTTTGTACTAATTCACATCAGTTTCTGTGGGACGACAATACGAAAATAATTCACCGACGATGACCATAATCCCTAATGCGAAATTAGAGCGCAGCTCTAAGTCTGCATCGCGCACTGATCACGTGATTCTGCTCCGGAAGACGTGTGATCACGTGATCGAGCACTCGTGATCACGTGATCGAACACTCTAAGTGAGATGCACGGCCAGGCAATGAGGCCGACGCCAGGGGCTGCGCATGTCTCCCCTCTAGCCCAGCTGCGGAAGAGGAGAGCGCACATCTTCTCCTCTAACTTGACCATGGCAGCCTGTGCACTGTAAAAAAATTTTGCCCACATGCCAGTTTTCATTATCATGCGCCTTAAGCTATCCATGCTTAAAACTTTACTCCGATGTATGGGAGCAATACAGCGACACTTCGTCATTTTTATCTGGTTGCTACCAGCGAGGGCATAAATGCAACTTGAAATGATTATATTGTACCCGTCTTCAAACTCTTGTTCATTTTCATAACCCAGCACAGGGAGTTTTAAAGAACGCTCATCCTCCCCCCCCCCCCCCGTTCCAGCCGAGAGAGAGTCGTCATGCAGGTGCTTCACATAACGCTGTGGCGTGGTGCCAGTGCTCAATGCCACTCATGGCTGATGGCTTGTTTACATCTATGCGTTTGTTAGTTTACAACATAGAGTTTCTCACTACATTACCTAGAGGGAAATCTGGTGCTGCTGCGCTGTGGTATGCATGGGAATGCCGGTATATGGTGACTTCGGATTGGCATCGTTCTCGTAGAGACAGGACTCCTTGAAGACGCGCTTGGCAAGTACCGTTCCGTCTGTCACAATGATTCATTTTCTACTAGAGCAGCACGTAAAAAGCTGTTTTAGCATTATTATTGCGCGAGAACATGTTTTGTTTAACTATGAGAACTTGTTATTGTGTGTACGACTACATGTTACGTAAAAGGTATCCGCGGGCCGCTAAAGTTGGAGGACAGACGACAAGGTTCGCGCTCGCTTTGAAACAGTTGGTCGTCTGTTCTTGCTTTTCTTCGCTTGGTCATGCATTGTGGGTGAGTAAAGATGTAATATGCGTGAATGGAAACATTTTATGAAGATTTTACTTTGAGAACGCGTTATTTGCGTAGCCATATCCACGTTTTAGACGAAGCCTCTTACAACACCAGCCAACACGAGCCTCGCAGACACATATACCGTCATTCCCATGACGGCACGGTGCCCCCTTAAGAAACTCCCATAGACGGTGGTGCCAGATTACCCTCTAGGTGTTATAGTAAGAAACTCTATGGTTTACAAGTGCTGCACGCCTGCATGAAGCTCTCTATACATTCGCTTCGTCTACGTTAACTGTGATCACTCTAGTGACAATGATGAACGCGACAGCAGCGTTTCGCTGTGCGAGAAACGGCTTGTACATGACGGCGCGTCTGCCGGCAACTTATGATGTCAGCACAGGTTTCTGGTTTTGTTTTCGTGTTGCGCGACCTTGACATATGCGCTTGAGCACACGAAATTCAGCTTATACGTCCATGTGGGCGTGCTTGCAACGTCGGGTGTGCTCTGTAAAAGGGGGCCGTAGACAGCAGCATACATTATTTTAGCGACCACGTCCGCGCAAGTCACTAATGAATACCATATCAGCCTTCGTTTCAGTGCGGTGTTGCCAGTAGGAAAGACCGCAGTGCAAGCAACACTTTTTGTTTGTTTGTATACAGATATCCTCGACCAAGAAAAACTGCAGGACGCTCTGTAAACGATATGCACATCTAACGCACACGTTGTGATTCCAACCAAGAAGCAATGCTTGGACGTTGAGCAAGTAGCCGTATAAAAAAAAGCAGTATTCCACCTTGTCATAAATACGTGGGTAACTATGTACCATGATCACGTGTAAGAAATTCTTTATATGTTACGACTTCATTGCATAAAGTTAATTTGGTGATGAAGCACGCACATTTCCATTTTTCATGAAAACTGTAATTGACGTACAAATTTATGACCCCGAACGTTGGCTGTCCGCATAGTCCTTTAAACACCGGTGCATTGACATGCTAATTTGCAAATTTGTGCCATTAAGCTTGTTTTCTTACTGTTCCGAATTACTGGTTTTGTCTTTTCAACGCGTCATCTTATTATCAGGGAGTCTGAACTGGTATGCCATAGCATATGGGTCGTAATTTAGAGAGAATGGAACCAACTTTCTTTTGTTCACCATTCTTTTCAGCAAATCAAATCATTTTTATACTATAACTTAAAGTCCTCAGTGAACAATTACTAATTATTCAACTCTCAACGTACGATTAATTCAAGAAATCGTCTACGGAGAAGTTTTAAAGACTCGTATTGAGAAACATTCAATTAACTTTTTGAAAAATATGCTGTGGCCCTAAGTTTTGCAGGTTCTCAAGAAAGCGCGCCAAATTTGAAAAGGCACCATGTGACTAAGCGCCTTCGTTCCACAACGTTAGCGCCCTCAAACATGCCGCCAATCGGCGTCGCTCGCAGACCAAATGCACGAACAGGACTTAAGCAATAGAGATGAATCAAATGTGTGCAAAGGTCATGGTTTCCACTTTTTCCAAGATGTCTACGCAAGGAAGCTAATAGAACAAAGTAATGAGCGTTGAATAACGCCTGGCAATTCTTTAAACCAGTTTTGCTGTAGACAGACAGCTTAAAGGGCTAGGGAAGTTCTGCAGCGGATGTCGATGTATGCAACACAATGGGTGTGGCCATCGAATATCATCTTTGCTTTTTTGGGGGCTCTTTAGTCTCTCAGTGTATTCGGTCTGCGTGCAGCATCGATTATCCATTGTAAGTATGTATGAGTGCACTAATGTCGCTGCGCGCAAGCCCTAGTAAAGTGGTACTTTTTAGAAAAGGTGAAACAGCTGCTATCATGGCGAAAAGAAATTCTCGGAAGGTACCTCGATAGGCTCTATGACTTCTCCATTGAAGATTTACCGTTTAAGATGGTTATTCTAAAGTCCGCCAATTAATCATCCTTGATTAAAGATTTAATCTCATACTAAGATAGCATGTGCTCAAGAGGACAAAGAAAAAGAGTTGGCTGTATTCTCGTAATGCACTCGTGGAATTTTATTGCATGGCACAAGCCATAGGTGCGGCCTGCGGAAACAAGATTAGAGGCGGCAAGGACTTTATCATCAGATTGCGACTAGGCTCCAACATCATAATAGCGAGCACACCAAGCGACGAGACCGCGAAGATAATTCGAGGAATCACCAGCTTGAGTTTCGGAGGACGCTCCTTTCAAGTCAACACCTACGTAGCGACACCTGAAGATTGCAAGCGTGCCGTGATCCACGGGATAGACGGCGGGACCACGGAAGAAGAATTGATGGAAAACATGACACTTCGCACCCAGGGTGTAACCATACTGGGGGCCAGAATGCTGGGGAAGTCGAAGACAGCCCTCATTACCTTCGACGGACCCTTCATTCCCAGGATGGTCAATTGGTGGGGAGGCGAATACAAATGCCACCCATACCGACCGACGAGGCAAGTGTGCTACAACTGCGGACAACAAGGCCACAGATCTGACGTATGTCCGACGCCGGATGCCAAGGCCTGCAGGCAGTGTGGAGCACGGAACCCGCCGGAAGGACATCAATGCCAGCCAAAGTGCCTGGTATGTGGAGGCGACCATGCCACCGGGTCCAGGGACTGCAAGGAGCGCCTGAAGCAGTTCAAGGAGCTTCGCGGGGCGGCCTATGGCGGGCGGCAAAGCCGCCAAAAGAGCCGGAGCGGGCAGCAGCAGCAGCAGCAGCAACAGCAGCAGCAGCATCGGAAGAGATGGCTCAGCTCAGAGGGCGACCATAGCCAATCCCGGAACCATAGCCAGGAGCGCAGGGGGAGTTCGCGGAGCCGTTCACGGAACCGTTCACGAAGCCGATCACGGACCAACGCTCCCCAGTCGTCCCAAGGCATCAAGGGAGGCAAGCAACAGCCGCAGCAGCAGCGGCACCAGAAGAAGCAGAAGCCCAACAACAACGTTAACAACGGCAAGGTGAGCTGGGATGCAGGCCCTCCCAAATCGCTTGTTCCGCACTCGGGTAACAATAGTCGAAATAACATCAGTACACACGAGACTCAGTTAGAAAAAGAAAATAGGGTCCTCAGACAGAAGGTAGAGGAGCAAGATAAGAAGATTGAAGAGCTAATGAGAGCAGTTAGGGACCTCCAGTCGGGAGCCCCTCACAGGCCATCGCATCCACAAGAACAGGCATCAGAAGCACCAGAATACTTTGTCAAGTTCATGGCAGAGATGAGACAGAAATTCAACATAATAGAGCAACGAATAGAGATGCAAAACACAGACATACGCAACATGCGCAAACAAGAAAGAACACAAGGGGTCAAAGACAAATTTGACCAGCGACGTCCAACATTAGGCCTGTATTCAGATAACTAATCATGGCCAGACCCAATAAAGGAAAAGGCAAAAACGAAAAACTTGAAATCTGGCAGTGGAATTGCAGAGGCTACCGAAGAAAACAAGGACAATTACAACAGTTCATCAACAAGCAGTTAATTCCGCCCGACGTCATTGCTCTGCAAGAGACCTGGGGCTTCACGCCAAAATTACAGGGGTTTACATGCCAAGTAAATGAGGTCACTGGTCGAACAGCCATTCTGATCAGCAACACCCTTGCCGCCATAGCACACGACAAGATTGCTGACACAGACATAGATCATGAGATTACCGAAATTATACCGAAAAAGAAGAACGGGGGAAGTACTTTTATTGTAAACGTATACAGTCCTCCAAAGCAGAAGAAGGGCAATTTCACGCACCTTTTCCACTGTGTGAGCAGGTTGGCTAAAAACAACACGCTCGTAATCGTTGGAGACTTCAACGCCAAGGATCCTAGCTGGGGATACAAGACCACCGATAAAAAGGGTACGGCAGTCAAGGAGGCGGCTGACAACATAAACTGCCAACTCTTAACGGACCCAGAGGTCCCCACCAGGATGGGAAACAGCGTCCAGGAGGACACCAGCCCTGACCTCACCTTCGTAAGAAGAGCGAGACAGGCGGTCTGGGAAAATATGCTGGAAAGCCTGGGTAGTGATCATTACATCATCAAGACGCAAATTGGAATGGCTCACGTAAAGCGTCGGATAGGTACAGCAAAAATAACGGATTGGGATGCCTTTAGACAAGCCTGTGATGGACATCCGCTGGGCGCGATACTGTCAATCGAGGAATGGGGGAATATGCTGAAGGAAAGGCAAAGCGAGTACACCAAAGAGATCGACCGCACAGAGCAAATACCGGAGGTTGACTCTAGACTGCTTCGGCTATGGGAGGCAAGACAGAGCCTCACCAAAAGGTGGAAGAGACAGAAGTTTAATAGGAAGCTAAAGCTGAAGATTGCGGAAATTACACAAAAGACAGAAGAGTATGCGGAACAATTGGCGAGAGCAAATTGGCAGCAATTTAGCAATTCCTTAAGCGGAACCCTGAGTACCGCTCGAACGTGGAGCATACTCAAAGCACTCCTGGACCCGACTAAAACCAAGTCGGAGAACAACAAGGCCGTACAGAGGCTGGTTCACCAGTTTCAGGGCTCAGAGTATGAGCTCATGGAAAGAGTAAGGCACAAGTGCTTCGGGGACGGTGACCCAGCAGCCTACACGGAGTGCTACAAGGGGAAAGAAAATTCTGATCTGGACAGGCCTATAACCAAAGAGGAAGTATACGCAGCAATAAGAAATACCACTAGGAATACGGCTGCAGGCGCAGACAAGATAAAAAACGCGCTGATTCGCAACCTGAGTGATGAGCTGGTAGTCGAACTTACTGACTATCTCAACAAACACTGGGCGGAGGAGACAGTACCCGAGGAGTGGAAGCATTCGGAGGTAGTGATGATTCCAAAACCTGGCAAAAAACTGCAAGTAGAAAACCTTAGACCAATCAGTCTCACGTCGTGCTTAGGCAAGCTGTACGAGCGGGTGGTTACAATGAGGCTACAAAATTATATGGAGGACAACGAGCTGTACCCCCCCAGCATGTTTGGATTCCGCGCTAAATTATCGACGCAAGACGTGCTCCTCCAGCTCAAGGAGGAGGTGCTCAGCAACGTCCCACGAAACAGCGAACACGTCATCATGGCACTGGACATTAAAGGAGCCTTCGACAATGTCAGCCATGAAGCCATACTCACAGGAATGAATAGCCTGAACTGTGGCAGAAGGATTCATGGCTACGTCAAGGCCTTCCTCTCTAACCGGACAGCAACAATCGGCCTGGGAGCAGTCAGATCAGAGAAGTTTCGCACCCCAAACAAGGGAACTCCTCAAGGGTCGGTCGTCTCCCCCATCCTCTTCAACGTCGCAATGATCGGGCTAGCAAGACAACTCGAACAACTTGAAGGCATACGGCACGCCATTTACGCTGACGACATCACGGTATGGGTGAACCGGGGATCGCTCAGCGAAAAAGAAGAGTGCCTGCAAAAAGCGGCCACCTGCGTAGAAACCTATGTTAGGGCCAGGGGCCTCACCTGCTCGACGGAGAAGTCCGAGCTCCTAAGGGTGTGGCGAGGCAAACAAAATCGAACGGTCCCTACAAGCGATGAGCTCAGCCTCAACGTATACCTCGCGGGACAACGCATTCCGGAGAAGACCACCATTCGGATCCTGGGGATGTGGCTTCAATCCAATCAACGGTGTAATCATACTCTGACGCTGCTGAAGACTGCCACCATGCAGGTAGCCCGTATGATCAACAGAGTATCTAGCAAGAGACACGGTATGAAGGAGAGCGACACACTTAGGCTAGTCACGAGCCTCGTGGTTAGCAGAGTGGTGTATAGCCTTCCCTACCACAAATGCATCAAGCAAGAAGAAGAACAAGCGGACGCCATACTGCGAAAGGCGTACAAAACTGCGCTTCACCTGCCGCAGCGCACATCAACCGAGAAACTGCTGGCCCTGGGACTGCACAATACCTTCAGTGAACTAAGAGAAGCACTACTATGCTCTCAGGCACGTAGGTTGATGCAGACCCCCACGGGAAGGGTGCTCCTGCGAAGATATGGCAGCGGCAACATGATCCAAGAGATCGAACGTACCGAGGCCATTCCTGACAAGTATCGCAGTACACTGCGCGTCGCACCGATACCCAAGAATATGGACCGGAACCTGCACAAGGCGCGTAGAGAGGCAAGAGCGGAATACGCGCAGAGAACCTTGGCGAACAAGGACAACACAAGGTATACGGACGCGGCAACGTTCGTCAAAGACGGAAGACACAACAGCAGAGCAGTGGCGTCGGTGGTTAATTCGGACCTCAAGGAGATCACCAGCGCATCACTACAGGACTGCACGGTAGTCGAGGCCGAAGAGGCAGCTGTGGCTCTGGCAGCACTGGAGGGCTATCGATCTGGCAGGTCCCTAACAATAATAACAGACTCTCAAGCAGCATGCCGTAATTATACAAACGGCAGAATTGGGCGCAGAGCACGCCATATACTCTGCTCATGCGACCCGGGAAACAAAGTTCACCATACCATAATCTGGGTACCAGGGCACACTGGCATAACAGGGAACCAAGAGGCGGATAGGATAGCTCGAGGGCATACCAACCGGGCGTCCGACACATCCAGCCTTGAGGAACCCGAGTCAGTACCCATGGGCTACTCAGATATACTAAATTATTATAAAGGTGTCAGACTGAAGTACCCACCCCCGGATAAGGATCTAAGCAGAGAGGATGCTGTTGCATGGCGACAACTGCAGACGGGTACTTTCCCGAATCTAAACCTTCTGAATAAAATTTTCCCTACACAATATGAGGCTAAGTGCCCATGGTGCGGAGAGAAACCAGATCTGTACCACATATCATGGGCCTGTCAAAATATTGAGTCCCCAACTATCTATAAAATTAAAAACCCGAGTGCGGAACAGTGGGAGAGTATGCTTTCCAGCGTAAGCTTGAACGGCCAAAAGCGCCTAGTAGAGCGAGCTCGCGGGTTGGCCATACTCAGTGGAGCCTTGGACTAGGGCACCAACCCTGTGATTGCAGACAGAAGAATCCATCAGAAGATGGAAGACGCCGTCTGAAGCCGCGAAAATCTCTTTTCTAGAGCCCAATAAATGTTTTCCGATCCGATCCGACCACGTGCAAATACCGTAGTACCCCAAATGTCATGCTACGTCATTCATTTATTTTATTTTTTATTCATATACCCTAAAGGCCCATTCGGGCATTGCATAGGGTGGGGGGGGGGGGGGGAAGCCAGTTACAATTACAAACGTGTAAAAAAGAACGTTGGTAAGATACAGTGACATAATTATATACAGAAGGAATAACATACGCAAGTAAGCACTCAACAAAGGAATAATCACACATTTAGGAACACACTCAACTTGTTAACAAAAACATCAGGGTTAATGGCAGATACAATGTCCCTCGGTAGTTTATTCCAATGATATATTGCCAAAGTAATGGTGAATGACGGTACAGATTAGTTCGAGCAAAAAGGGGTTGCACTGTAAGTGGGTGATCAAAACGCTGAAAAATACTATGAGCTTAATTGATGTAAGATTCCCGGAACAGAGATCTACTATAATAAAGCGCGTAGTGTTTTGCATGCCTTACTGGTTATGGTATTAATGTGCTCGTTCCAAGATAAATCAGAGGATGAATGAACTCCGAGATATTTAAATGCGGATACTTTCTCAACAGGGATTCCCTGAATCGTGTAGCAGCTCAATTCTGGATTATGTGTTCTCATGATCGCCATGGTCTTAGTTTTAGAAATCTTAATTTCCATTTGCCACTGGCAACACCAAAATGCGAGTTTGTCGAGGTCTACCTGCTATGAGTTCTCTTCGGCGTTACTAATTTGTCTGTAGGTGATACAGTCGTCTGTCAATAACCTTATAGAAGAAGATAAAGTGTTTCTTATGTCGTTAATATAGATCAGGAATAATATTGGACTCAGGACCGAACCCTGTGGTACACCGGATTTTACATGCGAAAGTGGAGATGAGTACCCATTCACGTAGACCGATTAATTTCGGTTGGTTAAAAAATTAGCTATCTAATTTGTAAACCTACTGTTTAGGTTAAGATTCGTTAGCTTCATTAATGAGCGGATGTGCGGAACTTCGTCAAATGCTTTTGCAAAATCAATAAATATAGCGACAATTTTTAGCCCATCATAAACGGCTTCGTGGAGGTCAGTTACTAATTCAAATAGTTGGGTTTCGCAGGAACGACCACGAATGAAACCAGGCTGATTGCTAGAGAACAAATTGGGATGTGATAAAAATTTCATGACGGTGGATGATATTTATTTATTTTATTTATTTCGGATACTTTCCTGGCCCGAAGGCATTACAGAAAGGAGTGGTTAGTGAAAAAAAGTACATAATTATACAATAATGGGTATTACAAAACGGCAGAGAATACAGCAATCTTGAAACTGCCAACGTCAGAAATGGCAGCGATGAAGGGAGGAAGGTCGTTCCAGTCGGCGCTTGTTTTAGGAATAAAAGAACCACGACACATCTTTGTTCTAAAATATGGAACACCAACTTTAAACATGTGATCAAAACGGGATGAAATGTATGAAGGGCGAGTAATAATATGATCCTTTAATAGTGGGTTGTAGTGATACAGCCTGTGGGAACGACACAGTCAAAAACATTTACGGCGCAATGAAAGCTCCGGTAATGTAAGTGTGATGTAAGTGTGTGTGATATGATGTGCTCTAGTAATTTAAAACACATGCTTGTTAATGATATGGGCCTGTAGTTTGAGACTAAGGAGGGATCACCAGATTTAAAAATGGGAATCACGCGTTCACACCTCCAGGCATCAGGCACGCATCCTGTATCAACTGACTGTTGAAAAATAGCAACCAAGATACGCGATGTAGCTGGTTTTGTAAGATTTGGCAATTTTGCGCAAATATCATCTGGTCCGGGTGCCGAATTGACTGGTAGACGATCTATAGCGGCTTCTACACCTTCGCGAGTGACTATAAGGTCATTCATTGAAGTATTTAAGCTGATAAAGTTCAGATCTGGTGGCACTGGTTCTTCTGATGTAAAAACCGAACAGAAAAAAATGACATGTTATGTAACTCACGCATGTCATCTCCTTAATGTCATGACATACATAATATGATATATATTCTATTAAAGAAAGGTACTCGACCATGAGCACATACCTAGCTACCCATAGTATACACCCTGGGTCTCTGGACCGGTGTATGAGGGCGCACGGACGGCCATGCGTACCTAAGGACGGACGGACGGACGGACGGACGGACGGACGGACGGACGGACGGACAGACAGACAGACAGACAGACAGACAGACAGACAGACAGACAGACAGACAGATAGATAGATAGATAGATAGATAGATAGATAGATAGATAGATAGATAGATAGATAGATAGATAGATAGATAGATAGATAGATAGATAGATAGATAGATAGATAGATAGATAGATAGATAGATAGATAGATAGATAGATAGATAGATAGATAGATAGATAGATAGATAGATAATCCTTCTCCTCTTCCTCCTCCTCATCATCATCAGCCTATTCATGTCTACTGCAGGACGAAGGCCTCTCCCTGCGACCTCCAATTACCCCTGTCCTGCGCAAACCGATTCCAAATGGCACCTGCAAATTTCCTAATTTCGTCTCTCCATTTATCTTCTGCCGTCCTCTACTGCGCTTCCCTTCTCTTGGTACCCATTACGTTACCCTAATGGTCCAACGGTTATCTAGTCTGCGCATTACATGACCTGCACAGCGCCATTTTTTTCTCATAATGTCTATTAGAATATTGTCTATGCCCGTTTGCTCTCTGATACAAACTGCTCTCTTTCTGTCTCTTAAAGTTATGCCTAGCATTCTTCGTTCCATCGCTCTTTGCGCGGTCCTTAACTTGTTCTCAAGCTTCTTTGTCAGCCGCCAAGTCTCTGCGCCGTATGTCAGCACCGGTAAAATGCACTGATTGTATACTTTCCTTTTCAATTCCTTTTCCTTTTCCTTTCCTTTTCCTTTCCTTTTCAGGAGCTCACGATGTCTGCCGTACGCGATCCAACCCTTTTGTATTCTTCTGTGAATTTCCTTCTCATGGTCCGGGTTCCCTGTGATTAGTTGACATAGGTAAACGTACTCCTCCGCAAACTCTAGAGGCTGACTTGCGATCTTGAACTCTTGTTCCCTGGCCAGGTTATTTGTCATTACCTTTGTCTTCAGCATATTAATCTTTAGTCCCACTCTTACACTCTCCCTGTTGAGGTCCTGAATCATTTGTTGTAACTCGTGTGCATTGTTGCGGAATAGAACAATGTCATCGGCAAAACTAAGGTTGTTGAGGTATTCGCCGTCGATATTTACTCCTAAGCCTTCCCAGTTTAATAGCTTGAATACTTCTTGTAAGCACGCAGTGAATTCCATCGGACAGATTGTGTCTCCTTGTATGACCCCCTTCTTTATAGGTATCTTTCTACTTTTCTTGTGTAGAATTAAGGTGGCTGTGGAATCTGTAGATATCTTCTAGGGTATTTACGTAAGCGGTCTGTACTCCACGATTACGCAATGCCTCTATGACTGCTCGTATCTCTACTGAATTAAATGCTTTTTCGTAATCCATGAAAGCCATGTAGATAGGTTTATTGTACTCTGCGGATTTCTCGATAACCTCGTTAATGACATAGATGAGATCCATTGTAGAGTAACCTTTCCTGAAGCCAGCCTGCATCCTTGGTTGACTAAACACCAGTGTTGTCCTTATTCTATTAAAGATCATTCTGGTAAATATTTTATATACTACTGCGCGTAAGCTAATGGGCCTATAATTTTTTAGTTCTTTAACGTCGCCCTTTTTGTGGATTAGTATAATATTTTTATTCTTCCAGTTTTCTGGAACCCTTGCAGTCGATAGACACTTCGTTTTCCTAACACTATGTCTCCTCCATCTTTGATTAAATCGAGTGTTATGCCATCCTCTCCTGCCCTTTTTCCCCGTTTCGTGCCTTGCAAGGCCTTTCTGACCTTATCTCTTGTTATAGGAGGAGTTTTTGTATACTGTTCATTATTGTATAGTATAGAGCGCTCCTGAGTGATCTGGGTACTGTAAAGGTCAGTATAGAATTCTTCAACTGCTTTTACTATACCTTCGAGATCGCTTATGATATTACCCTGCTTATATGTCAGTGCATATACCTTGGTTTGTCCTATGCCAAGTTTCGCTCTCACTGATTTCAGGCTGCGTCCGTTCCTTACGGCTTCTTCAGTCTTTCTCACGTTATAGTTTCGAATATCACTTATGTTCGCCTTGTTGATCATTTTTGACAGTTCCGCGAATTCTATTTTATCTCTTAAGTTGGTCACTTTCATTTTTCGTCGTTTCGTTATTAGGTCCTTTTTACTTGGGAGAGCTTGCTTGCTGGTTGCCTTGGTGCCTTACCTCCCAATTCAATTGCTGCCTCTGAAGCCAGCCTCGTTACGGTTTCATTCATGACCTCTATGTCATCATCATGTCTCTGTTCTAAGGCTGCATATTTCTTTGCAAGTACCAGCCTCAATTTGTCTGCTTTTACCTTTACTGCCTCTAAGTTGACCTCTTCTTTCTTGACCAATTTTATTCTTTCTCTATTTACATTGAGGCGGATCCTGGCCTTCACTCACCAATGATCACTACATTTTACCCTACCTATTACTTAAAAATCCTGCACTATGCTGTGATCGGCAGACAGTATGAAAACAATTTCATTTCTTGTTTCACCGTCAGGGTTTCTCCAGGTCCATTTTCTGTTGCTACGTTTCCTGAAAAAAGTGTTCATTATTCTCATGTTATTCCTTTCTGCGAATTCTACAAGCATCTCACCTCTATCGTTTCTAGAATCGGCATCGTAGTTGCCAATTTCCCGTTCACCCGCCTGCTTGTTCCCCACTTTTGCATTGAAATCCCCCATTACTAGTGTGTACCTCATTTGCACTTTTCTCATCGCTAATTCAACATCTTCATAAAACTGATCTACTTCCTCTTCGTCGTGACTAGACGTTGGAGCGGAGTTGTGTACTATATTTAATCTGTACCTTTTATTGAGTTTGATTACGAATATTGCTACCCTCTCGTTGATGCTATAGAATCGATCAATGTTGCCCTCTATGTCTTTATGGATTAGGAATCCTACCCCGTATTGCTTCTATTCCGGCAGACCTCTATAGCAGATGACATGGCCGTTATTCAGCAATGTGTAAGCCTCACCAGGTCTTCTAATCTCACCACGGCTGATAATATCCCAACCAATCTCTGATAGTTCTTCGAAGAGTCCTGCTAAGCTTGCCTCAATCGAGAGGGTTCGGGTGTTAAATGTTGCAAGGGTCAGTTTCCATTGTCGGCCTGTCCGGTAGATAGATAGATTCAAAATACATACAGTAGGCGAGGAATGTTTCGCATTCATAATTTAAGTCGTCATCAATGTGTACTCATTGAAAATAGCTTCGGCAAGCTTTGAAGGATGATTACCTGCTTCGATCGCCATAATCAAATTGTTCGATCAGTGCAATGTGCGTATCTGTCACAGTAGTTTTCCTGCTGTATATGCATATGGGATCAAACTTCTCAATCAAACGAGAATAGCTTCTTCGGAGCAGAAGGAGCTTTTCCGGGGTGTTGAAGAACTGGAAGGCAAAAAAGAGAAGGAAATCTATAATCGGCCAGACATAGGTATTTACTTAAAATGTACTGGACATTTTTATGTTGTGACATGAAACAACTTTCAATTTGGTCAGCACAGGCAGAGGAACATTCATGTTACACTTTATAAAACCCATGCAACAAAAACATGTTATACTAGCGTCAATTATACCTTTGCAACTGGGCGACCCTCCCGCTTTACTTTCTTATGGTTCTGTAGAGAAAAGAAACAATTACTCGAATATGAATGGTTCACGTGCAAAGACGCAATCGTTATTACGTCACGCATGACGCAAACGAAGTTACATTTAGTCTCTCGCTTCGCATTCAGCAAAGCAGAGCTCGACAGGGCGTTTGTCGATCCAAGCCGGAGTGGCCGCATTTTAGAGAGCTCACACGAGCCTATAATCCGTCAAACTCCAGCTATGCTCATCAGAATTTATAAAACTTACAAATGCTGAATTCCTTGCAAAAATTTGGCAGTTGCCCGGCTATGACATCCCCTTGTTCGACACGTATAGTCCGGATGGAGTGAAGAGACTCGGACAGCAAGACAGAGGGATGCGGATTCGCGCCCACCACCTTTGACTACCTCGAGCCCACTTCGAATAGGTAGTGAGCACGAGTGTAAGGTCATACCGTTGGTCTCCCTTTAGCTGTATGATGAGCCGCATCACGTGGTGTCGCGTGCGTTGTCAGGCAAATCAAACGAATAACCTGAGATCGTGTTTAGGCATACACGGGGCGAGAGGGGGGCGTAGAAATCGCAAGTGTAGGAACACGTTGCTAGACTTTAACTACGATGCCATTCATCTTCGCACGTAAACAAATTCCTTACTATTCGTACGTAAATATGAATAATTGCAAATAGGCGAATTAATGAATTACTTACTTTTACTTCTTTGCAGATGATGTCTGCTTGGACAGACAATTCACCTGTGGTAACGTAATTCTGGCAAATGTTGTGGATCATTTAAGAATAAGAACACGCTGTGTATGGGACTTTCATTAAGCTGCGATCCCCGAAAACTGTCTTTAGCAAAATTATAATCCCATTGCAAGGTTTCATTATTCATAGAAGTGCCTTCAGCTTTTCAGTCAAAAGTAAAATGTGGTCAGATTTCCTTAAACTGTGATGTTATGTGAATAGTAATAATTAAATTCAGCGTAAGCTCTAATGTTTGATCGTCAGTTTTGAAGACTGCCTAATCTGGATTCGTGAAAGTTCAGTTTCAGTCGGTTAGTTGTTGCTTTGTAAGCAGTTTTCTATTTGGAAAAATCGCCATTATCATTAACGGATAAAATTTACTGTCTTATGGTAACAAGGACACGCTGTAGCGAAGTGCTCCGCGGTATTTTCGCCGCAAGAAATTCTCGAGCCTGTTACAAAATAATGCCGTGCAATAACGCTTTGCGCCTTTTGCCCACATCGATATGGGGCTGTTTTCATTGACATCTAAATGCGTGAGTTCCAGCTCAGCAGCCAAGCACCGTAGCTATTCAGCCTGCGCGCACAAGCGGTCACCGTCACCGGCTTCAAACTTTGATGAAAGGTGCAGGCAGCAGACTTAGCACAGGACTTCCTCTGGGGTGAATGACGTAGAACTAGTTGCAATGTGCCCGGGCTTGCAGCAAGAACAGCTAACGCGAAGGTCTGCGCCTTAATTACCGAAAATAGAGGGTTTCTTATGTCGTCTATTGGAACGCTGCATGAAAATCGCGATTACTAGCATAGCATTAATGAAATACATCAGAACTACATCACAGAGGGGCGATAATTTTAGAAATTTTCACGCACGCATAGCACTGCTCCCAAATATCTCGCTTCTTCACAGATATTTGTGATTTAGGTGCCAATTGCCAAATTTTTACAGCCTCAAGTTACCTACGGAGAGTGTGAGTTGTGCAGATTGCAGCAAATAAAGCTATGCACGAAATATTTGAAACGGATTTTATAAGATTGTTCTAAAGCAAGTAATATTGCGATAAGCAATATGAAAAACAGATGCTCACAGCCTTGACATCATTCAACGTGGCTCTGCCGCTGTAGTCAAAGGTTCCTGTAGCATGACCAATGAAGAATACCACGAAGATACAGTGCATCATTCTACGTTAACAGTCGCGAAAAGGCAGCGCGTGACTTTCACAGCAGCACTTATTGAGGCACACCATCACCGATTGCCTTGCAGACTTTTTTGTGTCTTCCACGCTGCTGACGCTAATATCAGAAGGTGAAACTCCAATGACGTGATTAAGTTTTAGATTGATGAGTCAGAAGCTGATGACTATCCAGGATTTATGAGCATGTAATTTCAAATAGCATTGAGAGACTCATGTACTCCGACGTCCTCAATATGCTTCACACAACAAGCCGTATCTCTCTAGACGTTTAATTAAATGTCACATCTATGGTAGGTACGAGCAGGGTCAGAAGCTTAACCACAGCGTATTTTTTCACCAAGGCAAGCATCCTCGCTTTAAAGCATGCTTCGTGTACTAGTGTATATGACCCAATTATTGCTACACTATTCTAAGAACCGCAAGCCAAAACTGGGATAATATTGCTAGTTTCACGCATCCCTCCTCCAGTAAACTATTTACTTTACATGTACATTCGAAAGGACCTGCCCATTAATTTATCCAAATAAATATGTGCCTTCCATAGTTGCGAAGACATACGCCACAGCAAAAATTCAGGAAACTATAGTAATAAGGTTTATATCTTAAGTTTTGACGACAGGCTTTCAGATAAAACGCTTGTTATCACTTGAAGATGGAGATCTTTTCTCTACTAAGTTATAACAATTAGGAATGCATCGCTATTATTTTCCTCCACACATCAACGACACATAAATGAGGGCATCGTTTTTGCAAAGAGGGCTTTCTCACCAATATTTTCTTAAATTCTGCAGTTGAAAAAAGAGTGACCCTGGTATGTGGGGTGAGACAATGAACATGTGACTCGTTATTTATGCGTGTATGGTAATGACGACCGTGGAACTTGCAATTAAAAAGTGCCGATCCCCCTCGTCATTTATAATATTAATGTTTCCGCACCTGCGAAGTGCATTTGAATCATTCTTTACGTCAGCTGATCGAGGTTAACACCTCACGAAACAAGAACATGCCTAATTGGTTCGATGGTTTTTTGCTTGGCGAAAAGAAAAGCATAAAATATAGCTTGAGACTTCAGGATTAATGTGCCCTTCATGACTCACTGTCACTAGTGGTACCAAGCGAGCCGCTTAGCAAGCCAAAATTACGAGGGTACATGGAAGCGTTGTTTCGACAATGGTGCACCACAGGCATGCATATGGAGATGTGGCAAGCCAATGGGGTCAGCTTTCTCTGCAGCAGTTAGTAGACGTGTATACATGCCAGCGCTGGTCTTGGCATGACTGCGTCGCTTTTCTCAATTGTCAAGTCACATAAGGAGTAAGTGAGCGGCCTATTGAAACTAAATATAGGCGCTTGTAGATGGACAGAGGGGGCAACTATATCCTAGCGGAAACCACAACTGTGCAAAATATGTTACGAGAAAAAGCTGGTGTTGATAGAAAAATTTCCTATTGCTGGTCTTCGGTGGAACATGTGAGATGCAACAAAAGATGGTTATAATAAGGCACTGCTCAGGAAAAACCTGTGGTGCCGAATCGCAATTTCTCCAAGCAAGCGACTCGCGAAACATCAGGAAAGTGCGACGCAGGAAATTTGACGATCTGTGATGGCTGGACTTAGTCTAATCAAATACTCCACCAATTGGGCACCAAGTTATTCTTGCTGAGTTCAACCTCGATAACAACTATATGATCAACTTCTGGCAACGCTCTGACCATTCTTGTGGGCAAATCTAGAGTATAGTTACCGTATAATAAGGGGTATATACCACTGCGTATGTGGCACTCTTCAGTGAGCTCCTTGACGCCAACGTGGGTCTCTGGTTAATGTGGGCCGTACCGTATGTTATGCGCCAATGCGTATATACCCAGTAATTTCAGTGCATGCCGTTCGCACGAATATGTGCCTTTGGGTATGTGCTGATCTTCAATGAACCCCTCCGACACCAGCTTCTTGAGTGGTCCAACTAAAAAAAAATTATGGGATTTTACGCGCCAAAACCACTTTCTGATTATGAGGCACGTCGTAGTGGAGGACTCCGGAAATTTCGACCACCTGGGGTTCTTTAACGTGCACCTAAATCTAAGCACACGGGTGTTTTCACATTTCGCCCCCATCGAAATGCGGCCAGTGGTCCAACCAGGCTGCGGATTGAGTCTGCTCAAGTTCCGCCGCACCACGCGTAGGCCTACTCGCCTGGAGCTCTCTCAGCCAATAAGTGAGTTCTACTGCACGCTAAAAAACAGCAGCAGGGCGAGCACACACCCACACTATTCGCTCTGCTCAATCCTGGCATACGGTGTCTGGCTTAGTAGCAGGGAAACAGTGGGCGCCATGTTGGCACCGAGCTTGTTGCTCTGAAGGATGAACTTCCATCAGCGCGTCGCACCATCTGGCACTCTAGAGATTATGAAGCCCGAAGATAGTGCAGTTTAACGCAATTGTATATGGGACGTTCTTCCTGCCCAGTAGGTTCACACTTGAAGGAAGGTCAAAACTGCGCGAAAACAACGACGACACACAATGCACTACAAGCGCAGGCTGACAACAGTTTATTCTTGGTCATCAAAGCATAGGCTAGTTCAAGCAAGAACCCATGCACGTGACCGCATCGTCATTTACACTTGTGCAGATAACAGATTGCGCTCATGATGTTTTGTGTGATCCTTTCTCTTGTACTCTTTTTTTCGCCCAGTTGTAACCTTCCATAAAGCTATTGGCACAGCCAGAAGATAGTGAAGTCGATGACGTCGTACAACAACGCGCCCCATGCTGTGCACGCCACATCGGTTCGCAACACGTCAGAAAAGCAGTAAATACTTGCTGCAGAACAGACATATGATTGAGAAGAACCATACTCTTGCAAACCATGACGGTTTCGCGTTACGTGTATGTCTGCTGGAGTTGTGTCGGCCTTATATGTAGTTATTAAAATTATATATTATTTTTGGAACCCCACAGCATCTTCTTGCATTCAAATAAAATGCTAAAGTAGAAGTTCTTAAGAAAAATCAGCGTATTACTCCTGCATACTGACAATTACCGCGGGTTTTTAGCATAAAAATATGAAAACCCGGGGTCTTACACAGCCGTAAAGGTTACATATTTTTTTAACTTATTATATGTAGGAGAAACCCAGAGCGCATATTAATGTATAGACAATGTTGAGAGCACTGCCGGTTCTTATCAACCGTCTCACAAAAATTATGGCATTAATTTACCTCATGTCCGAACTAAACGTCCCAAAAATGAAATTAACGGAGAGCCTTCCGCCGGTTCTGTCTATGTTGATGAACGTTGTTGAGGCTAATCAGTAATATTCAGCGTGTTACCAATCATTATTATTAAGGATAATTCTCTTAAATATAACAAATTTCACCTTATCGAAAATCCCTCGCTGCAGAAGTTGTGAATGTTGTCGCGAAATGACCTCACAGCCTTTTAAGGAAAAGGACAGACGATTTCGGTGATTCCTTCGCATGTAATCTCGTTTGCAGAGACATCAGCAATCAAATACAGTACATTCAGTACATACGTTCAGTGTTTATTATCAGAAGCGGATAAGCAACCGCCAGCGTGTATAAGAAGCACGCGCTTTTCCGAATAAAGCGTTCTCTGTTCCGGAGCCCGCTGGTCTTCTTGCTCGTCACGCTGCGCGCCTGGGCGCGTCCCCGCCCGCACGTAGTACACAACACATACCAGCATATTTGTTTGCTTTGTTTCGTTGCCTGCTTCATTCTCAAATATTCTTTTTCACCAGCTACGCAAATTTAGAAAAGACTACAGCGGTTAGGGTGAGCTTTTAGGGTGGAAGGGTTCAGTTGTGTACAAACTTATAGTTTTCAATACCAATAAAAAAATTCTGTCGTATCACAAGAAGTTGTGGTTACACAGAAGTGGTAGTATGTCATCAAAAAGTTATGACTTTTCCTATTTTGTGAAGTGCCAACCTCCTTTTTGATGCATATGACGTTGTCCACGTACAGTACAACATTGCTCATCATGGCCTCCAGTGTGCATGCACAGATGCCACTCCTTTTAGCCTCTGTATGGAGCGCAAAACTTTGCCCTTATTACCCAGAAACAATGTTGGGCGATCGCTCTTTGTGAGACAAGGGTGGCCTCTTTGGCCCCTACTTTTCGCTCTTTGTGTGGAGCGTTTGTGTCTTAGTGGCATACCGCATAATTTTTGTAAAGGGCTTTGACTATTGCACTCCCTTAGTCAAAGTGTTTGTTTACCTAGACATTGTC
The DNA here is from genome assembly GCF_038994185.2 of Dermacentor albipictus. Classification (NCBI taxonomy): domain Eukaryota; kingdom Metazoa; phylum Arthropoda; class Arachnida; order Ixodida; family Ixodidae; genus Dermacentor; species Dermacentor albipictus. Next base: position 92,856,646 of record NC_091825.1, read on the forward strand.
AGGTTTATATGCTCAGAAAAAAAAAGTGTCGAATAAGTTGTCAGTCTAATGGAATTGTTTTGTTTAAGCACTGGTGCCTCTATTAATTAAGTATCGATAATTTTGGTATGGTCAGTGGTTCTCTCGAAGTTTGCCGCTATTCGATGGGATTCTGGTACTGTGCGTTACCTTGATGTACCCCTTGATGGATTTCGTAACTGTACCAGCGACAGGTATGAGTGTAGTACAAAACTTCGGCATCAGCTGAGACCAGACTGGAAGGGCATTGTCCAGTTCGCAAAAGCAATACTCTGCAATATATTTTGACTACCAAATTGATTTGTGATATTTTAAGCCCTCCACTGTGTGCGAAAGAATATTCAGCTAGTCCACAGGATGTTCACCCACATTGTCCAGCACTGTGGGTGGGAGCCAATGCCATACGTAAATTGTTTTTGCTCCTTGAAAGGGGTGGTGTTGGTCTTGCGCATTCGTTTATATGTCAGTTGGCCTTGCGTTTTCTAGAGTTCCGTATTGTTACACATTCGTGTCTACGCGAGTCGAGTCACCGTATATTCGTGTCACCGTATATCACTTCATTTACCTTGCCTTGTTGCATCCTCCTTTGTTGAAAATTGTTCTCTGTATGTGTTCCGCAAGTAAATAGCTGATAGGACTTTATTTCTTCAGACCAGATTTCCAACGCCTATACATTTAGCTGAAGTCGCAAGACGTTGGTAAATGAATATTATTGATACGTGCTTCCCCATGCCAGTAAACTTTTGTACAATTCATTGGTATTCCTTGTATGATGTGTTGAATTGCGTTCAGTAAATGTGTGTTTCTCCGGGAGCAAGTACTTTCTTTTCTAAACTTCATAGCTCGACGCTTTCTGGGAAGAATTAGCAGAATAATAAGGGATTTTTTTATTACCTGGGACATAAATTGTACATTGCGCGGAAAGCCAGAAGCCATTAATGATAGCCTTATTAATTGTTAGGGAGCAGTATTACTTTGGATGCTCTACAGCGAACATTGAAGAAAAAATTATAAGTTAATCCTATCAATATCAAATACATTGTTGCGACCACAGACAGAACCTTGCCATACGATTCTATTTTCCTTATTCAACAGCAAAGCCTCTGGAGAGCAAGGATGGTAGATCGACGTACCGAACTCCCTCGGCGAATGAAGGACATTTTAGAGGAAGGAACCAAAATTGCTGGCTCTCCCGTAATCAAGAGTAGATGTAAGCATGAAATGGCAATCGGCAAAGCAGATTGGTTGGTGATGATAATACGTACAATATAAAAATGGGCATAGTGTATGTTGGCAACGACACACCCCACCACACCACACCGCACTGCACCATGCCATAGTGTGCAGTGGTCTCTATGGACGCTGCCCAGCTAGAAAAGAACCGGCTGAAGGCCGCTCTTCAGGCAGTAGAAGACTCCAGAGAGACCGAGCGCACTGCGCTGCTAGAAGAAAAGCCCCTGAAGGATGCGCGACCAAATGTCTCAGCAAATCTCGATCCTTATCTATGATCCCGACGCAAGAGGCCACGTGTTGGAGCATCACTGGACAAAGAACTGGTTTCCCGGAGCGTTCGCTTGCCAAGGCTGCATGGCGTAATGCTCTCTCCTAAATTTTTCCTTCCTCCATGAAGGCAAATCCATGTAGGTTTTTAAACCTCCTTGGGCAAAGGAGTGCATCAGACACTTCCGGCGTCATGCCACTTTACAACTCGGCGAGCTCAGTAGATCCGCAGCAAATTCCATTTCCTACACTTGAATATCGTGTTGCCCTGTATATGCCTTTTGAACTTCGTCCTATTGGGAATGACCAATAAAACTTCGGCGTACTAAAAGTTACAACTTGAGTGATATTGTGAATAAACATTACGAAGAACTCGGAAGCAATACTTTACTTTTCGTAACTTATTTAGGAGTAACTAGCATACGTAATGCGGTCGCGTAGAAAGGGAGGGGGGATCTCGCTTTATCCTCGCAACTGGCACGGATGTTCTTTTTTGACTTCCCGGATGTTCTGGTTTCAGTGTCCGCATAACGGCTCTTTCTTTTGACTCAAGATTACCGAAGGTCGCGACAACGGGAGCTAAAAAGCTATTATAAATCTGGTACAGCGCAACACAGGAAGGAAGGAACAAGCCGAGCCGGCTCCGCTTGTTCCCTCCTTTCTGTGTTGCGCTGTACCAGTTTTAGAACGCAATACCAACTCGCCCAATCCTCAACTCTAGCAAAATCTCTTAATTCTATTTGAATAATTCAGATACGCGGGATACACGAGCGTTCTCGTGAATCTCTGGATTGGTTTCACCTATTGATCTCGGTTAAAATTTGCCTGATTATTTACTTATACGTTTAGAGCAATCGCTATGGTTCTGCTTGCCTGTAATCAGGAAAGAAAGTCCCTGTTGTGCGCGAAAGGTGAAGCACTAATTGCGGCATCAAATTAGTAGGCAGCTAAACGAAGTAAAAATAGCGGTCTTGTCAGCCGTATAAACTTGCAAACATTCGTTTACTAATTAACTTACCATGCATGGTGTCGCTTCTGCATAACCAAACGTCAACGCATTTCACTCGGTAACCGCGCACACTCGCTGTCAATACGCTGAAGTGAGAAAGCGCGCGGCAGCAGCAATTGGCGCATAGACCTTCGCGCTGCATCTCACTTCAACGCGAACTAAGCGGCGAGAACTGAGTGCACACGAACCTATTAGCCTTTGATGCATGCCGACTCTGTGCTCATCGCAGATCACTTTCAAGATAGGACCAGGCCGGACGCGCGCGGCCGTGCCATACGCAGCCTCAACCGGAGTAGAACGCCCCCTCCTCCCTCCCCTCCCCCTGGTACCTTGCGCGCGACGGAAGACGGTTCGCTTCCTGCCCACTTTCCTCTTGCGCATGCAACACTAAGCCGTCGTCGTTGGCTCACCCTCGCACGCTTTCACTCGCGCATACGGCATACGGCGCGACGACTATATGTTATCACCCTTAGAGTCTATACGGAACATCACGGTGACGCCGACGCCGATGGCAGAAATGCGCCTGGAGAGCCCAGGCTATGGCAATTGCTATCAAAATAAAAAAATGGGCAATAGCTTTGTGGTTAATGCGCTCGCCCCCAATTGCATTTGTTTCAGTGGCATGGGTTGAGATCAGAGTAGAGCCGGTTGTGAAGAAGCTTTCTTTTATGCGAAGCATATTACTAGAGCTCAACCCAGCTCCTCAGGCGCGGCATGGTCGCCTTCAATACCACGTGACACCGTGACGTCACGACAGAGGAGAAACACCGATACGGCCCAATCGACCACGTGCATCGATTTGACATTATCAAAGAATGCGATTGCAGTTGCGAGTGAAATAATCACCACAGGTCAAGACGATAAATGAGCGTGCGCACCTTCCGGCACGATGACCACCCATCAATACAATAAATAAGTTCGTACCTTTGTTCAAAATTATGCGTCCCTACGTGGGAGACGCCCGCTACGCGCTAAGCGCATCCAGCAGGACCATAATTAAGTTTCCCAGTCCAATCAGCTCCGTGTATAAACAGCTTCACTGGTAAACCACTTTCACAGAGTGGAATGGCTCATGATTTTACAGCAAAGCTGTATATGACTAGGGTTTCATGCATTTTTGACCCTATGCACGACATTGGAATCGCACCTGCCACCGTGTGCAGTGCGATCCCATACCATACCGGTGAAAGTATGGGTGCCAGGCCCCCAGCTTTGAGGCTATACGAACTATATATTATGGAGCTTTTCGTTTTCATTTCCGTAATTAGTATCGAAATAAAGACATTTAGTCGCTTTCTAATACGGTGGTGGTGGTGGTGATGTATACAGGCGGGGCTAGCCTGGCAGACCTGGCCAGCAACTGCTCCGGCTGAGCGTCTCTTTCTGCGCCAAAATGTAAGAAGGATGCGTAACGCTTCCACTGCGATTCTTATGGTGGCGGTGCGGTGAACGGGCGAGCGCGGTTGGTTTGTGCGCTCTGTAGCAGAGGCCCGGAAAACTAAGCTGTCGTGCAGGGGTGTGCAGGGGTGTGCAGTAATTTGCCGTAAGATATAGCCTCAATTACGCATACATGAAGTGCAGTCATGTTATCAGTTTACCACTTATTTCGTTTCTTCTCGTTTACTCCTGCCTTTGCTTCCTCCTCATTCTCATGCAGTTAAATGCGCTGCCACTTCGGTTGCACCCTTTTCTTAGCGTAGGAACGTTTTAGCTAAGAAATTGCGTACGAGCAGCGCAGCGTAGTCAATTCCGCACTGGTACTTCGATTGCAAAGGAGGGCCGTACAGAGATCCGGTAACTTTCTGAAGAAAGCTGCACACTTTTCAAAATTCACCGCTAAAACGCAGTAATTTTACCATGTCTAAACTGGACGTTCGAATAGGAGCGACGTCATAGTGGATGACTCAAGGTTATTTGGACCTGCCTGAATTTTTTTAATTGCATCCAAGGCACGGCGCGCAGGTGCTTTTGCATTCCATCATCATCGAAAGTGGCCACCACGGCGCGTAACAAAACTCACGACATCGAACTCAGCAATGAACCGCCATAGCCATTGAGTCGCCATGGCGAGTCTGCGCTTACTATTGCAATGGCAATTTAATGAACGCTCCAAGCATATCACGGAAAGCCAAAAACAGACACCAAGCACAAGTAAGGGAAATTACTTCTACCTACTAATTGAACTGAAGAAATTATGAAAGTGGATGAAAAAAAATGAAAGTGGATGAAAAAACCACTGGCCGAGGGTTGGGAACGATCCCACGTCTTCGCATTATGCATGCGATGCTCTAACCACTCCAAGTGCATTTCTGCCGTCGCCATCGCCGTGAGGTTCCGCATAAAGTCCAAGGGCGATAAAACCGTCGCCGCATGTCGCATGCTGTGGGTGCGAGTGAAAGCACGTGAGGGTGCGCGATCTCGCATGCGCGAGCGAGGAAGGCGCGCCGGAAGCGCGCCCTCTCCTGTCGCGCGCTAAGCACGGGAGTGAGGCGAGGGAGGGGGGGGGGGAGAGTTCTCCGCCGGCTGCTGCTTACGGCGCGGCCTTGCGGGTGCCTTGTTTTTAACGGCATTTGTGACGTGGCCAAAGTGCGCGCAGCGCGGGCCTCATTTTCAGAGCGATCTGCGATGTTTACAGAATGCGCGTAGTTGGGGGGGGGGGGGGGGGCAGTACCTTTGCATGCGCTGTGTTTTCGACGTTTGCTTTACGCTGAAGCGGAGATGAACGAAGGTCAATTCGATCGCCGCTGCTGCCGCGATTCCTCACTCCAGTATTTTGACAGCGAGTTGCCTCGCTCATCGAGCAAGATGCGTTCGTGTTCATGAACACCGTGCGTGACACCGTGCTTGTAAATTTAATCAAAACACGTTGGCGGGTTAGTTGGTTTGAATTCATAATAGAATGCGTAAGCGCAACTGAACGAGGAGGTAGAAAGAAACGCACAAAGAAACAGCGTTCAGAGCCAGAGAGCTACGCTGAGAAGGCAACGACTGAAGCGGCACAAACGATTGCGGCAACTCCATGAAGTGATAAAAAGAGCTTTGAAGCAGTCTTTCGATATGTGAGAGTGAGATAGCGCAAATTATTAATAAAACTACCATTTCTATGGATGTTTCGCTTAATTGTTGATCAAACACGAGTGAAGGCGTCATGTTCTCTGAGCTAATTTGCGTACCGCCAATTTTTCCCGACCCGAAAACGAAAAGAGAAAGTGAGGAGGAAGGTAACTAAGCTGCTGATCTCCTTGTTGGCGCACACATGGTTACGTGATAGTCATGCGCCCACCGTTCCAAAGCCCATAGCTTTATGGTTGTCTCAGATGGTGTGACAACTCATTCAATGCTCCAAAAGAAATCCTACAATGTCTACGTAGCACTAGCATGTTTGGAAGGAAAGAATAATACGCGTGGCCTACTTTTTCGAAGTTGCTCGGGAAAAATTGCTGACCAAAGTTGAAGAGGAATGAATAAAAGTGAGCATTGCCTCCTTACTTTTACACGATGCGTTTGAATGCCGGTTCGTTTACAAACAGGGATTGTACTAAATCTCTGATGCTCGTTTATGAAGATCTGTGCATTATGATTGCACTGCTTCAAAGCATTACATTTTCGAAACTTTAACGGCTCACAAGTTGCTTGAAATGTCACCGTACATAGCACCGAGGACGATTCTATCAATGTGCCTGCGAGTATACTTTCTATTGGTAGTGTTCACCAATCGTGCACTTAAAGAATATCTTCTTTATTCGGGTAGGCATTGTATCACGAGTTTCCTCACAAATAAGGGACATTAGCCATGACGATTGCTAGTAAGGATGCTGATTTCAAATCATTGGAAAGAACCTCTTACATTCGTCATTGCACCGCAGGCGGTACATCGCATAGAATGCATTCGATCAGATTATGGCGGCGTTAGCCTGACAATAACACTCTTATAAAATGCGTTGCCTATGTATAGAGATACTCGCCGGCCCATTCTAAAAACAAATTATATCCACGCACAATATTTGAGACTTCCACATAAAGTTGGCGAGTGTGGACACATTGCGCCGGTGGCAACTTGTCGGAATTCGAACAGAAAAACAAGTTTATCAAGAACCAATCCTGGTTGCTGATTAAAAACACATTTAGAAGCTTCGGGAGGATGTTATTTGCGGCATTACGTTGCATTGTTTCTTATGGTGTCAGTCCAATTACCAACCTACGTTATCCGTACGCGGGAGCCAACCGGTACATGACGAGCAATCCAGAGCACCAACAGCGCCAGCGGCCGCCTCGATCTGGTCTCAGACCAGCTACTCGCGGCGCCTCCAACAGCAGCAGCTGCGTCTTCGACCAGAGGCGTAGCGTCCTAACGACAGCGTCTCTGAACGCCATCTCTCACGAGACAAGAATGCGACAACACTGCCGATACCACCCTGCTGCCGCGTGGTCCAAATGACACCACCGGTACTCCGAGTTATTTTAATGCGTTTGCTTTAGGATTTTCTTAGCGCGAAAAACGGTAAATATATATACGAGAAGAAAGGGAATCAAGGGGGGCCCGATTATATTAATCATATCATAAGGAGCCAAGAAACAGATACCGACGGCACCATAGCGGAAATTAATTGAACTTACTAAATGAATTAAAGAAATTATAACTTAATGAAATGAAAGTGGACAAAAATACTACTGGCCACAGGTGGGTAATGAGCCCACGTCTTCGCATTGCACGTGCGATGATAGATAGATAGATAGATAGATAGATAGATAGATAGATAGATAGATAGATAGATAGATAGATAGATAGATAGATAGATAGAAGATAGATAGATAGATAGATAGATAGATAGATAGATAGATAGATAGATAGATAGATAGATAGATAGATAGATAGATAGATAGATAGATAGATAGATAGATAGATAGATAGATAGATAGATAGATAGATAGATAGATAGATAGATAGATAGATAAAAGATAGGCGGGCGGGCGGGCGGGCATGCTGGCTGGCAGGCCCTAAACAGAAAAGTAGGCAAACAATGCTAATCACAATGACTCATACGCTACATTAATCTACTTTGATGGAAATTTGCTAATCTTTTATCCAACAATTTTAGAGCTAACCATTGTCCTTGGTTCTTCTCATTAAGAAAACACGTATCACCTTGATAAAGTTATATAATCGCTGTATTCCATATGTGTGCACTGAAATTCACATCATCAAGCTCCATTAAAGTTAACACAGCAAGCTGGTCGAGTTGGTGACTGAGCATATTCCTACGGATGGCCAGCGCAAACCCGACGAAGCACAAAAGGAAGTATCGTGCACTTCCTTTTGTCCTTCGTCCAGGTTGCGCTGCTCACCCCGAGGAATGCGCTCAATTCTAGGATAGAAACTTCAGGTACACCTCAAGCAAAGCACTGTATTTGGGAGTCAAATTTATTGAACGACACAAATTGTGGCGATGAATATTGACGCGTGTATTCTATGCAGACGACGACGACGACGATGGGAGCACTAACGGACTTCGCCTAGTGGGTCTGAGTGAGATTGGATGATGACGAAGAAGACGTGTCTCTGCTGTGTTTGTTTTTGAACAGATTGTCATGTTGTTCGTGAAGAACGTCTCCCTGTGTTCTGTCCGCGTTGTACCGCAACAATATAAATAAATTTTAATAAACTAACTTGAAACTCCTGGTAAAAATATAGTAGAGCCACATTTTGAAATACATCTTGCTTCAGAGTCAAACGCATCCGTTAAATCAAAGAAAATGACTATCCAGTACACGTGTTTCCCTGTGTTGCTCTCACTACCCCACCAGCAGCCGCGAAAGATGCCATCGTTTGTAGATAGCGATAATGGAGAAAAAAGATTTTCTGCCGCGTACAAAAGCTGTTTTGCCCGTGTATCAGTTAGTCATCGTTTTTTTTTTTCGTAGCCTTAACCAACTTACGATATGACTACATCTTGTTCCCGTGAGAATCTCATCATTCCGTTTCCCTCTTTTTTCCCCACCTTCCTGAATTTCCCAAACTCCTTCGTTTTAAAAATTCCGAGCACTTACAGTTTACAAGTATGTGATGTGATCCATGCTTTTCCTAGTCTTTTAACGGGCGCATTTGTTAGCATGACAAGCATGAAATGTCTGATCTTCATCATTCGATGCCGTGAGGTTCTCATCGTTCCGTTTCCCCTTTTTTCCCACCTTCATGAATTTCCCAAACTCCTTCGTTTTAAAAATTCCGAGCACTTACAGTTTACAAGTATGTGATGTGATCCATGCTTTTCCTAGTCTTTTAACGGGCGCATTTGTTAGCATGACAAGCATGAAATGTCTGATCTTCATCATTCGATGCCGTGAGGTTCTCATCGTTCCGTTTCCCCTTTTTTCCCACCTTCATGAATTTCCCAAACTCCTTCGTTTTAAAAATTCCGAGCACTTACAGTTTACAAATATGTGATGTGATCCATGCTTTTCCTGGTCTTCTAACGGGCGCATTTGGCAGCGTGACAAGCACGAAATGTCTGATCTTTATCATCCGATGCCGTGGACTGAGCCATTATTTAACTCCGTATTTCTCATTGTCTTTCATCAAATTACAAATGTTTTTCTGCAGCTACACCAAGGTAGACGGCGTATTTTTCCTTCATATGTGTTCCTACACAGTGGAAAATTCGGCCTATGGTTCTTGAATAATCAAAGCAAAGCACGAGAAGCATTGCAGGCTATTGTTGATATAAATGCCTTCTGACTAGAAGTCAGCGTCCTGCCTATCCTGCTTGTCGCCATTAATAGAGAGGATATGTGTCTTCTCATGGTAAACTCTCCTCTGCACTGTGGTTAAGCACGTTCCTGGTGCTCCAAGATCAAGGCTTTAATTTCCGTCGCTGCCGCTGGATTCTGTGGAAGAAGTAAACATGTAAAAAATATTAACCTCTGCCAATCAGTCATGCATAAGCCTGCCGTTCAGCATGTCATTATCGTTGATGGCTTTGGCAGCAGTATAATTGCTAATAATAATAATAATATGTGGGGTTTTACGTGCCAAAACCACTTTCTGATTATGAGGCACGCCGTAGTGGAGGACTCCGGAAATTTTGACCACCTGGGGTTCTTTAACGTGCGCCTAAATCTAAGCACACGGGTGTTTTCGCATTTCGCCCCCATCGCAGTATAATTGCTAAAAGGGAAAAAAAATAATCATTGGAATAGGTGTATGTTCCTTAGCTGATGAATAATAATCTGGTGTCGCTGGCTCGAAACGCGTATGCATGATTTTTTTTTAACGTTGCTTGTATATAATGAACTTCAGGACTTCCAATGAAAAAATGAAAGCCATGAAGTGCCATCAAGACTACATAACTTAGCAATCAGATTCTATATGCTTTTTTTTTGCTTGTTTGTTTATGGGCTTGCAGTACTAGCAGTATAATTCAGAGGTCACACTTTTGCAGCTCCCATATTTTAGTAGACCCATCGCACAATTCAACGGAGCGGGAAATATATAATTACGCGGGTGATATAGATGAAATGCCTATACAATTTCGGGTGCGATTTTTTTTTAAGTGAGGCTAATTGGTTATTGCTTGGGAACTATCTCACGCGTGCACGGCTGAGCATATGTCATTTTAAATGTCATTGTCATTGTACATTCGGGTCGTCTGTTGAAGTACTTTTGACGATTTCTGCGCTTCGCATCTGTATCATTGGCTCAGGCACTTGTCTGCACCTACCGCTGGCAGGGCCTCCTTGACATTGACCCGCGTATGCAGCTGCAGCCACTGACATTATAATCTCACTCCAGCGTTTCTGTTGCTTTTTCGCTATCAGGCTAAATTCCTAATTGCTTGGGAGCTTTCGCTTGCGTGCACGACTGAAAATCTGTCATCTTATGGTTCAAGTTTCTGTATTCTTGCGATTCGTCTTACACTACAGGAGGCTTTGCTGCGTTAAGAATGCAGTTTTCTGCAGAGAACTCGCAAAAAAACGCACTTTACGGTGATTATCTGTGATTTTCCCGCAGCTGTTTACACCATGTGCAGTTCAACTGCTCCAAGAGTTCTCTGCCAATGTGAGATGGTGTAAACTTCGTGACATACAGCCACTGTTCCGTTTCTGGCACTCACAAATTATAATACCGCATGTTCAGAACAGTGAATGCACAAACGAGCTCATAAGTTGACTGGGAGCACCAAGCCATCAACGTGCTGACGCATCGTCATCTGTTAAAAATAAGTTTGATGATTTCTGGGCTTTCTATCTGTATGATTGGCTAAGGCACTTTTCTGCACTTACTGCTGGCACGACCTCCTTGACATTGTCGCCTCTCGTATTTCGCTGGCTCAGGTTCTTCCGCATATACTTCCGGACGAGAGGGCATACGTATGTTGGATCTACATACTCCGACTCATTCCATTCTGCGGGAAAAAAAAAGAAAGAAGTGTTCACCGATCTGCGACAATCCTGTCCTTCAAACCATCAGCGCAAGCATCAACCAGGGTGGCCAGTGGTCTGGAATTTAGCGAAACACTCACGCCTCATAAATAAATGTTTTGAGTGTCCATTCGGCCCAGTCAAGACAGCCAAATGTCCCGAGTTTAGTTTTTCTTTGTACCTAATGCCAATCAATCAATCATTTGTCTTTTTCATATTACCTGACAGCTCATCTCTTTTGTGTTCTGTAGCATTGTCATCAACGTGATGATGATAATGATGATGATGGTGATGATGATGCTGTGGTCACACCTTTATATCGGGTGGACGTGGCAACGACGCCCAAACCACGATGCAGCGGAGGCGAGCGCCATTTAGAGGTGTTTGCAAAGGAACAGGGCACACCGGTCTATGACCTCTGAGATTATTGCGCGCGGGCGCGCGCAAGTCTCGGTGGCCATAGCTGCTCTATGAATGGTAGAAATGCTGGTAAAGGGGCTTGTTCAGTTTCCGCATTACGGAATTATCTTTCCTGGTATCTTCAAATTACAACACGACACTATCCCGTCTGTGGGTTGCGTTTAGGTTGTAAATTCGGATTTTCCTGACGCAACTTACTTTGAGGAATTCAATTAGTTCAGTATCGTCTCTGCGCCACGCGAAGGGCCTGGGTGGTTGTGGTCCGGAATGATTTTTGTTCAAGCGACGCCCGACGCCGACATCGAGTTTTTTGCGATACGGGGCCCTTTATGCGGTCACGTTAAAAACGCTATCCTCTACCTTTAGAGATTCCAGCATTGTCAGTCATCCGAGAAAGTGACATTTCTTTAGACAAAAATAAAAATAGGAATTGTCGCCTTTCCTTTTTTTCTTATAAGACAGTAGTTGCTGTGAAACAGTGCAAATATAATCGTGGTTGATGTGTTTTTGTGTGTGTGCGTGTGTGTGTGTGTGTGTGTGTGTGTGTGTGTGTGTGTGTGTGTGTGTGTGTGTGTGTGTGTGTGTGTGTGTGTGTGTGTGTGTGTGTGTGTGTGTGTGTGTGTGTGTGTGTGTGTGTGTGCGTGCGCGCGCGCGCGCCACTGTGTGTTTGTGTGTAATCAAGGCACACCTACTGACACCGAATCATTGACATATATTTTATTTCTGCATTGGTGAAGGTACTTACCGAAGGCTAGGCTTACGGCCAATGAGACTACCACGTGGACGACGAAACCAACGAAGGCGACCCACATGAAAGATATGTGGTAAAACTGGTAGATCCCGCTGCGCAAAGGAGGGAGTAAGATTCGGCTCCACCAAGAACCGCACTCTTAGCATCTTCGCAGTAGAGCTGCGTTTCTGTATTTAAGGCCGTTGGCCATCACAATGTCTTCTTCCATGCCAAGATAGCAGTGCGTAATCTGCCAATCATTTTACATTGTACAGTATTTCCAAACGCTACTACAATATTGCAAGAAAAGCTTTTCAGTAAACTGTTCTTGCGTTGCTGCAAGAATTCGGTAAATATTATGTTTTTCTTTGTGTGCACTTTCCTACTTTTGTTTTAATATAGAGAAAATTGGCATTTTTCAGGTGCATTGAATGAATAGGCGGGTCCTCGCACGAAAATGGGTATTTTCATTCAAGAAGCTACTACACAGGATCACAAAAATTAAAAATTTACTCATTTTGATTTAAATATGTGTCAAAATTCTGCTATTGGAAACCGAGCACTAGTGAAGTTATGCATTGTCAGCATACATTGAATCATGGCATTAAATAGTAGTCATGCCTGTCTTTACTACTATTATTCGTCTTCATTAAGACAACTTCAGCAGTCGTATACATCCCGTGGTGACAAGCTTATCCATCGAAAGTTCTAATTAGCTATGAAAATAATGCGATTTAATATAAAATCAGTTTCCACCTCTTATATAAGTCTGCCTGACCAGACCTGTTTCTAGAGGCGAGCTTTAAAAAATCGTTAAACGCAAAGAAAAAACTTAGTGTCCTTCCACTCTGTGAAGAGAGAGTGACCAGCGAAGCTGTATATGTGGGCCCCTTAATGGAGAACTGCACCTCCGCTGCGGGTCGGCCCGGCATTGCACTATCTTCGGGATGGGTGCATGTATGAACAGTTCTTATCGCCTGCTTCACCTCCGCCCCGGGTCGGCCCGGCATCTTCGGGATCCGCCCAGGTATGGATAGTGCTTAACGCCTGCTTTATCTCCGCTGTGGGTCGTCCCGGGTAATGCACTATCAGAAGGATAGACAGTTGGGCGAGTTGGTACGGCAACATTATTTTGGCTTCTAGCGCGAAGTGAAACACGGACACAGAAAGGAGCAGACAGGACGAGCGCTAACTCTCAACTAAATTTTTATTGAAACGAAGAACATATATATAGGTGATTGCAAGAACCGTAGCATCAGAACATGACAATGTAAAAGCATCAGTTAAACATGTCAGTGGGTATGGAAGTATGGAAGTATGGAAGTATGGGTATGGAAGTATGGAAGAACAAAAATTATTTCAGATTAGTACACGTATTGCGAAGGTACTGGAATTCGCAATCTAACAGAGACAACGAAGCATGACTGACGCAAGTGTCTCCTAATCTTTTTATGTGGAAATCCTCGATAATTTCCCTTTATACATTGCTTTTACATTGTCATGTTCTGATGCTACGGTTCTTGCAATCACCTATATATATGTTCTTCGTTTCAATAAAAATTTAGTTGAGAGTTAGCGCTCGTCCTGTCTGCTCCTTTCTGTGTCCGTGTTTCACTTCGCGCTAGAAGCCAAAATCACGTTAATGCACTATCTTTGGGATGGACCTACGTATGGGTAGTGCTTAACGCCTGCTTCACCTCCGCCGCAGGTCAACCCGGTATTTCACTATCTTCGGGATCGGCCCACGTATGGATTGCCTGCTTCATTTCCGCCGCGGGTCGGCCCGGTATTGCAGTTACTTGGGGATCGGCCCACGTACGTGTCTACACACACACACACACACACACACACCCACACCCACACACACACACACACACACACACACACACACGCGCGCGCGCACGATCTTGAGGGAGCTAGCCCTTTAAAGGAAGCTTTAGCTCGGGTGCAGCTATCCAAATACATGCAAAAGAAAAATTCATTTTTCTTGGCAACCACTACACTAAATTTGGCGATATTTGTTGCATTGAAAAAAAGTTAGAACCTAGTGACGGTTAGTCTCGAATTTTTCATTTAGGTCGTCAATTTTGCATGAAGAAGTGACAAAAATCGAAAATTTTCAGGAAATGAACCTAGCAAGTTTACAACTCTGTAACTCAGTATTGAAAAATGATATCGAAATTATGTAAATCGCATCTAATAGTACATCTAAAGCAGACAAAATTGATAGGTTACAGAATATTCTCAAGAAGTTAAATAATATGGAAATACAGCTTTTGCATAACCCTTGTACGCAACGTAACAAATTCACGTAAGATATAAATTGACATACAGAGTTTGTCGGCTATCAATGATCTAATAAATGCCATTTACAGAACCGCCATACCTGTTTTCGATGCAGAGCTATTAATTTCAAACTTCGTGCTTCTGTTTGTTTTTCGAACTTTCGAATACTTCAATATTCTTTTAGCGAAATTCAGGCCCTAAATAGAAATTCCGCTTCTAACAGCCAGTAGAATCTAACGTTATCTCTCAAGTTCAACAAATTTTCTTAGAATCGGTGCAGTGATTATCTCAGAAAAAAAGTTTTTCCATTTTACATGTACTTGAATAGGCCGCGTCCAGGACTTGGGCCTCAGCTAAAGCTTCCTCTCAACAGCTTGGCTGTAGAATAAATCATGTATGCACCACTAACTGTTACTGTCTTCCATTAAGTTAGCAGTAAGAATAACTCATATCGTGCAGTTTCTACGGTGATTCATAGCCGAACCCCCCTTATATGTAGTGACTACGTTTAAAAGTCAACAAGACCAAAAACTAGAAGGTAAATTTTTGTGTGTGAAATGAAATGTAAATATGTGATTTTGTTTTCTAAGGTTTTACGGGAGTGGATAGTGCAGTGTAAAGCCACAATCAATATATTTATCGCTATATGGCGTTGTGCGGGCTAGAACGACACAATATTTTGTGGGCAGCACAAAAGTAGGTGAATGTGAATGCTGGCAAACAGACTGACCTTGGATGTGGCGGTGGTTCGTATGATCCGGATATGATGGTCTCGTTAAAATCCGCGCAGCCCGTTGTGGTCGTGGGCAGAGTATACGGTTTCCGCGGGTACACAATAGATCCAAGTGACATCCAACCAGAGATTATTATCGACACCACCGTTCCAGCTATGGCACCCTGCATGGTTTTACGTTGCTCCGTTCCAACCACGAAGATGCAGCATAGAATTGACAGCATATTACTTTTTTTTGACCGAGCACGCAAAGTGGTAGTAGTAATGTTTAATTCAGGTTATTCAACTACTATGAAGCAGACCCATTGTCAAAACGTCTTTATTTCGTTATATGAATCAAAATTACGAAACTTACTTTCGCCAGTGCATCCTAAACATACCTGACAGAATTTATCTTCCAAATCCGGCATTTATTTCAGCTAACAGAATTTAAACATTAAAAAGGTTTAAAGGAAAATAAACAGGTTCAACTTTAACTCTCAAGCGTTGATGAACCGAATTTAAAACTAGATACGTAAACTCAAATCAATAAGTGCAATAAGATAAAGCTTTCAAGTAGTAGATCTCAGGCACTGATAAGATAAAGATAGCTTTGTTGCCCCATTCACTTTTAAATGACCAGTCGGCTGTGTTATACACATACGTAGGCGCCAAAGCTTGTCGGGTCTAATACTATTACTGTTCTGATTTTTATTTTACATCACGTTTACACGGAAGCGCCGACGAATAGCCCTGATGTCAAGAAAGTACATTGATAAGCTTGTAATAACTGGTAGCCGTTGCTATTATGGACTCCATTACAATAGGCACATGGCGTCTATTGTGAACCGTTGTAGCACAATACTTTTTTGTGAATAACTGTGTAAATCTTCAAATTAAACGATGAAGTAATAGTGAATAGGTGACGTTGCCATGAGCACTAAATTACCAAGCGCTCTTTGTTGCCGCGAACCACCCGAAGCCAAAGTTATATAGCTGTTTTGAAGTATCCATGTACTTCTTTGTCCTGGCTTTAATCCTGGCTCCTGCCTACAGCGAGATCATTAAGAAAAAAAATATGATTGCAGGGATTCCACCTCGTGGTGATCTTTTTCGAGGGCAGAACCTAAGCCGAATAGGCGTTCTTATGTTAGATGACACAAGAAAAACTATCATTTCGAGGATTCTTCACGTGACCGAAATCCATGATGATGAACTGACCTTCGCACTCTGTCACGTGAATATTTTTTCTTCACAATGAAGAGAAAAATATTTGCTACTTTAATAGCACGCTAATTTTGGCTCCAGGTGAAAAAAATAAATTGATCTGGGCAAATTAGTTTCACTTCTGTGACAGCGATATCTCACAGCTTTGTTCGATGCATACGTATAGTGCAGATGAGCACACTTTTTCACAGAACTCTATCAATGTTACTTGGCGCATTGGCTTTCACCTACCTTTTTCTTGCAACAGGGAAAAAAGAAGCCCAAGACGAAGACGGCCACCATTGGACCACACAGCGCACCTGACAGGGATGAGGCAGCCTGCGTTCACCAATGAGAGCACCCACTTGTTTGCTTCCTCTCTTCACCTTGATGATGAGCCTTGTTCGCCTTGAAGTCTTTAAAAAAAGCGTTCTATACAATTTTTTTACATCTCGAGTCAATTAACTTTATTTTAAAAATGAAAGCGCTCCGGGAAGTAAATGCTAAGAACGACTAAATCGACAGGAATTGACCTAGTGGCGCTCATTTCATAGTATATGACTAATTGTTTCCCCATATCCCTGCTTATTATAACAGATATTGAACCCGACATCATTTACTTCTCACAGCTCGACGCATTTAGGTGCGAACATGTCAGAGGTTAAATTGTATTCCGAGGCGCAGAAGGTGTAAGCAATACAGAAACATGTTCGCAATATTTATGCGACATCTTCATTTAAACACATACCTATTGCCCGATACTGAACGAACGACAACGTTCAAGGTTGCCTAACAGTAGCGAACACATGTTTATGTCTGAACACAGCGTGATCGAAGGGTCAAACATTTGCGTCATGGAAGTGACTCTGCAGTTGGTTGTTTGGTGCAAGAAGAAAAACTCATTTAGGTGTGTGCTTACCTGCACAATGGATCCCATAGTTCCAACGAGGAATGCAATTGATATCGAAAGAAGTCCGTACGTAGCAGCTGGACCGAAAAAAAAAACGTTACCGGTATTGTAATGTTCTCGTGCATTCAATTGAATATGTTGAGCAGTGACATACCCGTCAATTTGGTTATCCGCAAAGCAGATGCTTCAGAAGTTTTTATCGAAGGGCGCAGGAAGTCCTCCCACGTCACAGCCGCTAGGGAGTTGTACCCGGATGAGAGCGTGCTGAAAGAAGAGAACTGATGTTGCCTCAAGATGGTGTCGTTTCTAAAAGTCATCGCATTCAACAACATACTCTTCATGTCTCATAAACGATCAACGAATATAGAGGTCGACACGTTCTATTTATTTATTTTTATTGTCCTATGCCATGAACTTCTAGCATATATATTTTTTTCTTGGTCAGCCACGGCTTTTGTGTATTCACGAAGAACCATGCCGTTGGCCTTCAACCTATAGTAATATCCGTGACAATTTATTTAAAGGTGGTGTCAAACGTTGCTAGATGTACGAAGGGGGAAAAAGGACTTCACGTAATAAAGCTAATGCATCGCGTATGGCTGGCTGTAATATCTTTCATTTCTCCCCAACCTGGCCAACAATGCCACCTGCAATTCCTGCATGTTTGCATGTTTAACGAAAATACATATAAGCGATGGAAAACATCGGCAAGGACATGGACGAAGAGAAGACGTAGCAGCTTGCGCTGTTACGTTTTCCCTCCCTCCATTGTTTCCGCCTCGCTTTACCACTTCCAATCTAAAAACAACTAGCCCAAGCTTCCGTGCTCTTCACCTCCTATTAAAGTTATGAGGCTCTGTCTAAATATTTTCCAACCAGTAAGTGGCTGCCAGCAAGCGTTATGTCTTCCCAATCTCGTTGTCTTTCGTGCTCCTTACCCTTCATAATTGAAAGCATCAAGTGCGCACTGAGCGAAGAAGCCGGCGTCTTTCGTCTGTAGCAGCCAAACGGCACCTAAATTCCTATTGGTTGCGACGCCAGTTCACGAGGGCGCCTCGATGGAGCAGAGCGGGCTAAAGGGAACGCCTGCTGCTCTGGTAGCGCGCTAGCTGTTGCGCGAGGGGACAGTGCATCGCCGCGACGCCACGTCACTCTCGCTCTCGCGATCTTTGTACGCGCGATCTTTGTACGCGTCCGTACTATGCACTAGCGACAAAAACACGCGCGACACGCCATGCGCGGCGAGCGATACTGTCGCGAACGACAAGGTTCACGAAAGGCGGCGGCAACTGCCCGAATGGGTGCGAGACTCATTTTTCGCGGCAACCACAAAACTAGAACCAATCAGAAGCGAGCCGCGCAGTTGTGGCTCCATCTGTCTGACAAGCAAAGAATCATAATATGTGGCCTCTGAGAACGGGCAGTGACACTCAAAGGCCATGTCCAGCCAATAAGGCCGTCTTCGTTAAGCCTTCCCACACTGCTGTCGACCCGCCGAGACATAAGTGGCTTTGCAATGGAAGCCTTTTTAGAGACAGCCCGTGCCTATGCCTGTTTGTGTGACAATTCCAACATCGATTTCAAGGACCAAGAGTTGCGCGCAGGCGGGGAAGCAGAGATGTGTTCCTGGCCCTCAGTGTCCCTGTACCGCCCCAGATCGGGCGCACATAAAACATTCTGGTCCGCTCTGGCACGTCGGTGTCGCAAAAGTGAAGAACAAACTAGTATTCTCGTGTTCACAGCATAGCCTCCTCTATTTTTTTCAATGCCAGTGCAATTGCTCGCTCCCCAATGGGAGCCATTGGTGCGCCTTAGTTCATTGAGTTGCCGCGATGCGACGCTGCCCAGATGGTATGAGTAGTGTTCCTGTATATGCTGCCGCAGGTAGCAGAGTTGCGCATACCGTTTCCAGCGCCGCTCGCACGGCTAATCGTCGGGCGCTATCACGTGGTGCAAAATGACGTCAAATGTTCAACTGCGCAGTTGCGAAGCAAACTTTACGGGCGAGAGGCCTACTCATTTTCGTCAGTGCCACTGATATTGCAATTAGCGGACCAGCAAGCGTGTCGCTGCATACATCGGCTCCGGGTTGCAGGTACGGTATTCGACGATATTTGTGTTGAAGACTTTGGTCAAGTGATACTAAACACATCATACTGACACTTGTATTTCCAGTATGACGGGTTGCAGCGCACCAAACTGCACAAACCGCACGGAAGGTGGCAAAGCTTCTTACGCGGTGCCGTAAGGACGGACAGACGTGCGCCGAAGACCGGTATGGCTACTGAGTTTGGGCCGAGACCTACCGGCTCCAAACGGGACCAGGGTATGTGAGGTGCGTTCGCCTTGCTTGCACTAAAGCATCATTTATCTCGAGTAACACTTCTCTAGATGCTGAAATGCGTGCGCCTGGCATGAAAGGTTATTCACTTGGACGTTTTTTGGTGTAAATGTGCAGCGCGACACAGGCGCGGGACAAACAATGAACGTCGCGTCTGTGTGGCGCTGCACATATTCGCCAAGGATGTTAACTTACCAACTCACCAATTCATTGTGTTGCTTGTACGATTTTTCTGACTATGGGGGTTTAAAACAGTGTGTCCAAAACAGAGTACATACTAGCGGATAGAATTTTCTCGCAGCACCCTCGCTTTTCTCTCCTATGTTTCTTTTTAAATTTTTTTGTCAGCGTTTTAATTTTTCATGTAACGTTGTTTGATGTGCTAGTGCTCATTGTCTCGCAGTAAGCTAAAATATCGTGTGCTCACGCTTTAGCTTGAGTATTTACCGCCCGCAACGCCTTGCTTATTCGATCGTTCTTAGTCGACGTGAGGAATGTAAAATTCTTTTTGTATGTTTGATAGGCGCTGTGCTTCCGGTAAATGCTTCCGGTAAATTAACCTCAGTAGTATGAAGAGATAAAGAAAAATGTTTTGTCGTATTACAGTGTGCAATGTGTGAATAATGACTTTGCACGTTCGCCATCTTATGACATTAGCGCAAAAAAAATTGTCTATTGTTACCCTTAATAGCTTGTTGCCTTCCCCGTGGTTTTGAATTCGGGCCCCCAAGGCTGGAAGGATCAGCACTCTTCCCCTGCTGCCACCAGCCATTGCTCAACCATTGTCTTGTACGCAATAAATTTGATCTAGAAGCTCGTGCATCTTAACCTTTCTCCACTTGCAGATTTTCTGTTCCGAAGCAGCTGTTTAGTTTGCAATATGAGTGAAGCATAAATATAACCCTTGCATAAAATGTGCGCGTGTAGTCATTTGAAATGCGTTTACATCCACGTGTCTGCACCACATATATCGAAAACGTGCAGCTGCAGTGAACATCGGTAAGTGATAAATGACCTCCTGTTAACGACCAGTGACATAACTGCAGGCAGGATAGTTCTCTTGGCGACGAGCATTAATCGTGTGGTTTCGTAAGTCTAAATGCACTCGCATAATTGTCCGCCGTACGTCTGTGAAGTTTTTTTTAAACACCCTTTAAAACATTTCTTGCCTTCTGTCCTCGGCGAGAAAATTTCATATGTATGCTGAAATACATTGCACCGCTTTTAGTTGCAAGGAAATACGCGTTTGCACGCGAACTTTTAAGCTGTTCAAGCCACAGGCGAAGTCAGGATTCTATTTCGGGCTATTGAGGGGGGTCCTATTCCCTATATGTACGTTCGAGTGTGTGTTTGTATATGCGCGTGCATATATGCACATACAAACTAAACATTTCAGGGGTTGGCACCCTACCCCCCTTCCGGGTACACCAATGGTTCAAGCGCAGCCTTCATTAAATAGTGTCATCTTGCTCAGCGCTTCTGCATAATTGCCGCATGTATCTCGCGACCAGCAGACAAAAAGCAAGTGAAACACCGCGCAGCTTTGCCTCCTGCGCGGCCGAGGAGTGGCTTCGCTGCAGAGCTGGAACATAGAGCGGAGCTATGCGCAACTCTGCTCCCTGCGGGAGCATATACAGAGACCCTATAGGTACGGCTTCTTGCGTCACACATGTGTCTGAGCGCGCATCGCTAGCGTACCGGTGGAGAAGCGGTAGACGGTATGGAAGCGGTCCCTGCGTCTATCGTGTTATCACGCTTCTGTCAGCAGTGGCGTAGCAACGAGGGGGGCCGGGGGGCCGTGGGCCCCGGGTGCAAGGGGCCACTGGGGTGTCATATATGTCTGAAGACACCCGGATATTGTTGATATCCTCGCCTTCCTCGATTACACCCGAGAAGGGAGGGGGGGGGGGGGGTGACAGAAGCCCTATGGGCCCCGGGTGCAAGACGACCTAGCTACGCCACTGTATATCAGTCTTCCTCCGACTTCGGTCGTGAGTCGCCACGCAGATGGTACTCTCCCCACGACCGTATAGCAGCAGTCAACGCTAGCCGACGGGGGAGAATAGGAAAGGACGATAGGGGACGGCGGTGAACGCTCAGATCGGCCGCATATGGCTGGCATTTAAAAAAAAAAATTGAGGAGGCGCTGGTTCAGTCACCGGTAGCTCCTCTTCTGCGCTGGTTCAGTCACCGGTAGCTCCTCTTCTGCATCCGACATGCCTGAGTGCGACCGGCAATGGCGAAAAGAAACACAGACGCCTTCGATGAAACACGAAATCGGCTTAACAGAACCTGCGTTTTCACGAGAAGCATCGAATGGAACGAGATAACCCGGGACGCCACGCGCCGCTTGCGCGTCCCGCAATATACGATTGCGAACTTGCCTGAGCGCGTTTGCGGCGCAGACGCTCGCCGCGCTCGACGAGTCGCGCGCGTTTTTGCCGCTAGTGGGGACGTACTGGACGTACTGTACCTTCAGGCGAAATCGGAACGCGCCAAGCATGTGAACGCGCTCGTTAGCCCGCGAGTTCGCAACTCGAAGGACCGCTCAGCGGCGTTCAATTGGCCATTAATGTTAGCGCATTCACAGCTCATCAGAAGTGCTTAGGTGTGCTGGTAATTTATTTATATATTGATTGATTTAACGCCTTCCAGTTACATGCATTGCACGCACGCATCTTTACATGTTGTTTGACGCAGCCGAAGAATGGATGAGCTACCATTCCTTCTCGCTTGCTGCTACAGAGTAAACAAACATGAAATCGCCGTTGGTGCTTGCTACGAGAGCTCGCACCTAGGTCACTCGCTTTAGACTTATCTGTAAAGCTTTTTTTTTGGGGGGGGGGGGGGAGGGGTAATGAACGCTTTTGATTTGCAGCTTTACATAAATTTCAGGAAATAATGCCTTAATCAAATGAGTTTTCATTCACTAGCACCATACTGCGGTGAAATTGTTTAGGCAGCAATTTTAACTAATCCACTCTCCATTCCTTCAAAGGCAAACAAGTTTTGTAGTATTGTATTATGCAAAGACATTTCGCATACCGAATTTCATGCCTCGACTGAAGCGCCTAAAAATGTCCCTCTCCTTCGAAACGAAAGGTTGGGAGTAATTCGATATCTTACCTGAGAGAGCTGCTGTAGACAGCAGCAGCCAACAAACCGCTCAGGCCGGGGTACTCGTGGAGCTTGTCTTGTACTATGTACGGCACGAGCTGGAAACCGCAGTGCCAGAATGCAAACATATTCCGTGAACACTGTTAAGAAGAACTATGCGAGCACGTGGTTGATATCACATTTGTAATGTAACAGAACACTGAAACGGTTCTATGGCACAGTGTGTAAGCGCGACTGAACGAGAACGCAGAAATAAACGGATACACAGAGATAACGCTCTGTGTATCTGTTTCTTTCTACGTCCTCGTTCAGTTGTGCTTACACACTCTATCATGGATTCAAACAAACTATCCCGCTAACGTGGTTTAACCAAACAGTTCTACAAGAATTAGCTGATGTGTTTAGGCAAGAACTCTCATCCCGTAACAGGCGGCGGCTGACAGTGAGGTTTCCACCGGAAACCTCACACAACCTTTGTGCTTACATTTTCCCTTCGAAGAATGCTTTAGTGATTTATTTTATAGCCTCCATTTAATGCAGCTGGTTTAGCTAATCAGGCTATCACATTATTCTTTAAAGGGCAACTCTCAGGGAAGTGGTTGTCTGTCTGTATTGTTATTTAAGTCACTGGGCCCTTAAGAATGTTGCGGTAATCGAACCAGAGTGAAGAAAAACCGCTTTGTTCAAAGGCCACTTGACAGCCCGCTATGGTCTTCTTTTTTCACTTCTGCTTTGCACGGGAACTTTGACTGTACATTTATAGCTCGGTCTTTTAAGAGTCACATAAGACTGCGACTAAAAGAGCATGCGATATCAATTTCATATTTTTCTTGCATACGATAGAGCGGACAAGAATGCAACTTGCTCTTCAGCCGTCCGTTCGGGTACAGGCTAACGAACTTCGGGTGACGAGGTGCAGGCACTACGTGCCTTCTTATTTATTATATTGTAAGTAAAACATCGGAAAATGTTAGGCGTAACGCTACAAGACGTGCAGAAAGTGAAAGCAAACGGATGTAGTCGATATCTAGTTAGCAGTACGAAAAAGGAATGAACTAGAGTTAGCTTTGTATAGCGTTGGGCTGATAGCCAGTGGTCTAATGGAGTTCCAAATTGGGTGCCAAAAGAAAACAAGCGCAGTCGAGGACAGCAGCGGACACGTTGATGTGACAAATTTAAATAAATTTGCATCTATAAAGTGGGGTTAAGTGGCGCAAGACATGCGCAATTGGTGATCTTTAAGAGAGGCTGTTGTCATGCAGTGGACATAAGCCGGCTAATGACTGTGCAGGTGAAATCAAATATAAAAAATAGTATCTGCGTTTGCAGCAGCGCCATATTGTGGCGTCTTCTAGCATGCCCTCTGTTAATACCAGCGGCTGCTTCCGTAATTTTAGTGCATGCCTTCATGCCCTTCATTTGCAGAGGTGCAAATTACACACGACAGGCCTCACGACGCAGTGCGAACTCAAAATGTAGCTTTCTATAACATGCTAGAGAAAGGAACGCAGAGTTTTGGAGAAATGAACAAGGATTGCACATTATTACAATAAAGTTTGTTGCTAATTTTTTTTTCCTGCAGAGAAATAAAAGTGCGTCTGTAAAACGACATTACATTTATTGACGTACTAATCACAATCGTAATATGTTTTAAAATGTAAGGAGTGCTCCTCACTGATCATGTGGCATGCGATGACCATATAAGGTACTTAACATCGAAGCCCTTCAGAATGAGAAGAAAAAGCTACACTACTGAACAGGTCTAATCGACGAATGTGCACATACTTTTGCAGAATGCCTTGTTCCATTCACATTTTCAATACTCTAATGTAGTAGGAGAATGCATTACACATAGATACTTTATCAAAATCAAGCATCCAACAAAGAGAGAGAGAGAGATAAAATGTTAAAAACTATATGTGCATCACTTAGAATTACCTTGGGCCAAATTTTTTAATAAAAAATGTATATTCCATGCGCATCATAGTTATAACTACTATTTATTCTGAGAAACTAGAAGAAATAAGTGACATTTCTGGTATTACAAACTATTATCACATAGAGGAATAGCGCTAATATTGTTATCTAACATGCAATGCCAACGCTTTCCTAGTACAATATAGACGAAAATTTAAACTGATGCATGCTGGAACACACGTCATCACAGCTACATTTCCTGGCATAAATATGCACGAACAATAGTTCCGATGTTCAAATGGGAAATGAAAATTGCGTTTCTGGGCGGTAGTTAGACTGTTCCCTCTGCATAGCTTCTTTAAAGGTATTATCGTGCACGATCTAGTTGTCCTTGCGTACGTAGTGATTCTTAATCAATATTTTTGCACTTGGATAACAGTTCAATTTACTTTGAGATACCTTGTGCTGACTTCTCAGACAGCAGAATATTTATTATGAACCATTTTTTATAGTTATTATCCATTCTAATTAATGTCCGCAAAACACAATAGCCAATTAAAAGTGCTGCTTGCTTCTTTTCCCGGATAAGGGGAGAGCTATAAAATTTATTTCAATCTTTATTTTTCCACCATCGTTGTCTCCAAAGAGTATGAAGTCATTTCTGTGAAGCAGAAAGGTTCGACTGCCTATTTGAATGAAGCACTGTGGTTTACCTGGTCTGCCTTGCGGATGTCACCAGTGAGCCTGGGATCGCAGCTGCCGTACACAGCATACAGGGTTAGCCCCGACAACACGGCCATCGTTACGTTGAGTGCCATGCCCGGAATGTTTAGCATGAGAGCCCTGGAAAAAAATTCTTAACTCTACAGCGTCCACTGTAAGTAGCCATAAAATTAACTCTCAACGGAGCTGCGGTGTTTTACTACACGTAACACTGAGTTATTGATACCACTTCGAAATGGATATTGGTACTGATGCATCCATATTCTCGTCGGTCAGCAACTGAAAATGCGCAATGTTATTTTTATTGCTTATTAGGGGTGGTTGCACAAATTTAAAAGAAAATGGCGGGAAGTGGTTTAAATGAGGCACATACCTATGCTGTTGGACGATGAGTGCGCCAAACAACTATAGCCCTTGCGAAACACAAATGTACGTAAGTTTCACTACCATGTGGGAATAATATTCTCTTGTAATTTTTAATGTTTTGCTGTGTTATGCCGTTAATAGTAGTGCATACGCCGTCTCACAGGAGGCAATATTTACTCAGGGGCACCCTACTATTTCGTGAATGGTGGTTAGAATGATAATTGAGCACGATAAATCCATATTCTATGCACGTGAAACTTTCTACGCCAGAAACAAAGCCCTTTCAGATTTTTTTTGTGGTTTGTAGCGCAGCATGTTGTGTAATCGATACGTGATGGGCACTGCGTTTTTGATATGTTAACCTTCTATGGAGTCACGTGACCGTTTGGTAACCTACCGTGCTGTACGTAGCCTCCAGGACCCACAGGCGGGTATCTTTTTAGTAACGCTCCCAGCGGCCGTTTGTTAACGTACTTATTTCTCAATGTTGCTAGTTCAGGGTTTCTCGTTCAGGGAACCGTGCCTGAAAGTTTTCCATGAAGCCGGTAGCTCGCGCTCTCACCGTTTTCTGTTCAAGCTTTTTTTTTGGCAACTATTTTTGTGCCTGTCACCAAAAATACGTAGAAGAAAAGCAATAAGAAAATGGACGCATGATCATCATTTCAATCCTTTGGAATCCTTTATGCACGTGAATCATTAGAACTTGTTCTGCTGACCCTATGACAATCATGGCGCGATAGTGCGTGACATTCTGCCTTTGTTTGTCAACGATCTTAAGTTTGCTGCTTTGCATTTCTAACTGTCTCTTAACTCCACACGCTCTGTTATCTTGTACGAGATGGCAGCAACCAGAAATGCAGGCGTGAAGATATTTTTTTTAAGATTAAGTTCTTACAAGAAAACAAGGCACTCACATTTACGTTTGTGACCGCATGGCGGTTCTAACGTTCAAACTTTTCCTCAAGTATTCTGATTTGGCTCAATCTACTCTAAATCAATGCAGTGCAGATATTATTTTTCATGCGTTCAGCATTCTCTGGAAGGTTACCCCAATTTCCCGCCATTGCCAAACCATTCTCGTGTGCCGACCCTGGAAATAGCTCAGTATAACGCAAAGTGTAACCAAACCCATATGCAGGAGACAACCGGTATTACTTCGATCACCACTTCCTCAAGGACCACTTTGGAACCCCATGCAGCGTCTGCACACTAAATGAATAAATAATATACCCATGAGACTCCATCTGTAAAACCCATAGCACCACCCACAACACATAGTGGAATAAGCACCTCTAAAAACATGCTAAACCGCATTCTTCGATAGAAGCCGGAAATGCTTCTTCATAATTTTTTTTTTATACTTCAATGCCGGAGTTTCCTACGAACCTTCATCGGTGCCCGTTCAGCGCACACCTAATGACAGTGGCGAGCATGGATTTGCTGTGCATTACGTTGCGATGCTGTCGAACGGTAACATGCCAATTGTTCGGTTATTTCTGAAACATAAATGTTAATTCTTGTACAATTCTTTGCAAATGCTTTAGTAAGCGTAATGAGCCAGCAATAAATTTTTCAAACATTTTGTCAATATGTGCAACCATAGAGAGTTAACATATTAGCAGTGGTACACATTCAATATATCAATAATGGGTAAAAAGAGCACATTTATTAAGTGTTCCGTCAGGGTGCTGTTAAAAATATTCATCGTTCCGTTTAGTTGATGGTGTCAATAAAGAACAAAAAAAAGAACGAATCACCAATTCTTTGAAACTGGCGCAAATCGACGCCTAAGTTTTGAATACTAGTTAGTCCGTTGCGTTTTGTGGGAAGGACTCTGAAGTTATCTGATATTTCTCCCCTTTTTTAGCTAAGTAATTGAAAAACTAATCCATGTTCACCTGTCTAACTACCTAACAAAATTGAGCCTACCTCACCAGAACCAATTTGAATTTAGACAAGGATATTCGGCAAACCTAGCCCTCATTTACTTTATAGAAAACTGTAAACTAGAAATTGACAAGGGTAGCTTCGTTGGTTCGGTTTTCGATCAACAGTTACGCACAGCATCGTATTTTGCTTCAAGTACGTGTCGGTAAGATGTACTTACTCGTTTGGAATGCCAGTTTTCTTTTTACGAGTAAGATGCACTTCTTCAACGAATAAAAATATTTGTTCAAGTCGTCAAGATCCAATGCCGTCAAACAATTTTCAAGTTTTCTGTTTTTTTTTCCTTACGCTCTTTAATTGTGCATTCTACGGGAGCTCTAAACTCGGTACCGGTATAGTGAGTGAAGAGATTTTTCTAAAATTATGAAAATGTTGAAGGCAGGATTGCCAGGCAGTGATTCTTAGTTCTCCCCGTGTGTCCTCTTTTGAGAACTGCTATGAAACACAGTTTCCGTTGTCGTGCGAACGTACGAGAGACCGACCTGTTAATGATACGTGATAAGGAGCCGCGTGTGCCCACTGAGCTATCTTTCATTAATGGAGTACGAGCATGCTAAATTTGTGTCGTAGTTTTTTGCGGCTGAGGCGGCTGCAAAACTTGCCAATTGCGGCTAGTTATTCCTAATTTGAGGAAATATTATAATTCAACGATGCACAGCAATAACACCAAAGTAATGCTTTAGCCGCGCAGGTAAACATATACTAAAGCAGGAAAAAGCTCACTTGCGGGCACCCTTCAGTGATCCTATGCTCGAGTAGCGCTGAGCCTGCGTCTGATTGGCGCAGTACATGCCCATCCAGGTGATGGTCCAGCCAAAAACCATGGTCCACACCGTGTAGGTCTCGTATGGGCTTACGCTGAAGCTGTGAAAGAGGAGTCATGATGTATAGTAAAAATCATACAGACTGAAACACCACGCCATAATTTTTTTGCTTCTACAGCAGCAACTAATAAATCGGTAAGCACTGTTTTCGCAGCAGGATCTACAATGGATGTTCTCTTTTTTTTCACATTGCGAGGTGCGATGGCAGATGGTAGATTACAGTTACCGATAAGAGAACTTCCTTGGCAATAGGGGACAACGGCGAAAACTTAGCACCAAATATAGCACGTGATGGCTCCGTCCGGGAGCATCGACACGAGTGTTAGCATATAAGAGCTTCAGGGTGCCGAGTGCCACCTCCAGAATTTGCCTGCAGTAAAATTTGTTTATTAATCCAAATTTTGTCATGTCGGAATGTATGGCTTTAAAGTTCTGGAATAATTTCTAGATGTGCTCTCTAGAGGCCTAGCAGATATTTTTCTTCGGCTATAGATGATTAACTGCCAATAAAGGACGTACAGGTAAAATGTAAGTCTTCATGCAAGGGCCATCGTATGGGGAGGATTTTCGCCGACGTGCACATAGACTGCTTTAACTTATCTTACTGCGAGTATATATACATATCGCTGCTTGATGCCTGTGCGTGACATGTGACCTGCAATATGCTACTCATCGCCCGGAACACCGTAAGCAAGGAATCGCCATTTGCGCAGGATCCGCTGGAGGCCTTCCGACTTCACAGATGAGACAGATAGTCACTTTTTCTTCTTTAACGCATGACAGACAGCCTCGATGACGTATTATCCGCCATAGAATATATCTAAGAGCATAGAAAGGCGGATTTACTTGGAGCGCCGTAGGAATGGCGTAGAGGAAGGGAAGGCCGGGCAGATGGCATAGAAGGAACATTCGATTAGTGCTTTTTAGGAGTAGTTGATGGCTAAATATTGCTTCTGACAAATGCGTAAAGTGTCGCTCAAGACATTCTTTGAAGCAAAGTTCTTCCGCTAGGCTAAAGTAGCCGAGCCTGTTCCCAACCAATGCATATAGTGCTGCGACATTCATAGATCATCTATGATCAAAATATATGTGAGTATCATAACAATAATTCAAGCCTGGTAATTTAATCATTACAGCCATATTGACTTACTTATTGAAAATTAGGCGGCCTCCATCGCTTGCGATTTGCCACATAGCGCCGAAGCCTCCTAAGTGATGCAGACCCTGAAACAAAAATGGAGATGGATTTAGAACAAGTTTATGTAAAAGAGATTTGTAAATAGCATAATCTGCACAGCACTAGTGCGCATTCCTGCACTGCCTTACCCTAATTCCAGTAGAGCTCAGGACGAAAAACACAAAGTTGGGCCCCACGGTCGTCTCCTTCCTCGAGTATACTCTATCAGCAGTATTACAACAAACCCACGCTGTAATACCCGCAATAAATTTCCAATGCATAAAACTTTCACAAACCTGTTTCGATCACCACGTTCTGCTCACAGTTGCTGATTCAAATTGTACCTTCATATCCAGTTTACCAAAGACCGGCAATGGCCCCAGGAATAATGAAAGGCTCGGTGATGTTTTTTGTACAGCCTGCCAGCACCTGCGGTCCTTCTTATACAGGCTCTTCGAGATTCCGCTTACCGGTGGCCCCATATCGACAATCGTTCGCAGCCTACAGCACTCCTACGTTAAGACGTGCTCAATTGGCTACAACATGATCTTATTGGCTGAACTGTGCGCGACGAGAGCCTACACCTTTTCGCTTTCGTATTCCGTTCCTTCGACAGCGAACGTTTCTGGTGTGTGGGCGTGGGCTCGTTTGCAAGCGCTTGATGCCCTCTTTTGCCACATTGATGGCATATGGAACTGCAGTGTTGGCACGATGCTGCTCCAGAGCCTCTTTACGTCTTTACACAAAAAGACTGATTTGTAATTCTTCCTCCAGTGTCTTCCTTGCAGCTGTTGGTGTACCATGTTGACGACGACGCCCTCAGTCCATGCCAAAGAATATCGCATGCCACGAGCGTCTTCATTCGCTTTCTCAGAAACTAAGGCGAATTCTTCGGCTTCTTCAATGGTAAATTTCTTAAGGGCGAGTCGCAAACAATGCAGTCCCGCAATCCCGCAAACAATGCAGTCCAGCAGCATGTAGTCCAGAGTCATCCCGAAGTTGCAGGTCACGGTCAGTCTGCTTAGCTACGCAGTGTAGCTCCAGACGCTTTCCAGCTCTTCCTGTCTTCGCATAGGAAAGGAATAACTCGCTGCTGTTTCGTTTTTCTTAGGGTTGAAATGCTCATCCAGGCATTTTACAACGTCGTCATACGCCAGATACTGCTGGCTGCAGACCTTGCAACACCCGGACGACACTGTCGGTCAGCGATGAAACCAGCAGAGCCTGACGTTTTTCAGCGTCTGTCATCCCGCTACCTTCAAAACAGGCTTCTCGCGTGACACCATGAGTGGTCCAGGTGCTCGTAGTGCCTTCGAAAGCAGGAGGTCGATGCGTCATTCCTACGGTCTCAGTGACGAGGTGCGTCCAACCATATTCCCATCCTGGTCGCCACTGTTTGTATCTTTAGGGAGCGCGGAAAGCATGACACTTTATAGTGCTAACAAGAATAAATGTTTAAGGAAAAGGCTGCACTTGTGATTTTATAACCTGGCCATGCGGCCACAGCATGCGCAATTACAAAGCGTGCAGGCACGCACTATTATCGGGGTGTGTATCTGCCGATCTCCGATACAATCGTTTACCCCGAGGCGCAGCAGGAACTGCCTGTACGCGTGGTGAGGTATCCCTAGCACTGCCTTTGGTGCACTGCAGAGGAGGGTGCGCTTCTGGTTCCTCTCGATTTGACGAAGTTCATGGTAGGGGAAATGGTACGTTATTCTGCTGATTATGACGGCTTGTACGATTTGGAATGCATCTTTTTCTTGGAGTCCTTGACACCTGTTTGTAATGCACTTTGTCATAGGTGTTATTTGTGTAAATTGTTGGCGCAGCCGGTGTAGGATACGTGTGGCCTTGTCATTGTATTGCATGTGAAGGCCTATCACGCGGAGTCTACCCTTCGATTGAGGTTTCGATTAATGTACACTTTGACATCCTGTGGTACATCGGCCTTATTGCGTTTTTTGGAACTCTAAGTCGTGGAGAGCCTTGTCTGAAGGATGGCAGAGGCTGAGGCACAACCGCCGGCTTAAACAATGAATCACACGGATTACACTAAAGGCGGAAGAATACGCCCCCATAGTCTCTGAGAGTATGGTGGCCAACTGTTCTCAGATAGTTGTATTCCTCCTATATGAATACAACTCTCTGATAACAATTGGCACATCCTTTGTCACCGCCTTAACAGCACGTACACTGAGCACAAGTGAAACTGGTTCCTCTCAAACGCACACCAAAATATCCACTAGAAATATCATATAACTGCGGACGAAGAAGCAAAGCAAACATTTGGAAAGAAGCACTTCAAGTATTGCCAATTAACCGAATGAGAAAGAAAGGGAAATTTCATGGCACACACAAAACGTTTTGCTGTATATCAAAGCGTGTGCAGACAGGCCTATTGAGGGCTTCCACTTCCATCTGAAGTGCAGCGTGCTACTCACAGTTGCAATGACCATGATGTAGGCGACATATATGAGGACCACTTGGACGACGTCAGTCCACACCACTGCTTTAATACCACCCTGCAAGAAATCATGGGTATGAAAATAAGATAAAAAATTTACACAAGAATAAAGTATACAGCGTTGACTGAATAAAACACATAGAATACCGCTAGCAAAAAAAAATAGGCACAGTTTCACCCGAAAGGCGAAGCATTGATTGCCATAGCAAATTAGCGGACAGCTATAGGAAGTAATAATAGTAGTTTTATCGGCCGTATATACCTCTAAGCATAGGCACACTAACTAAATTAACAAGCCTGATGTGACGCACGCACGAGCAAACTTGACCGCATCTGACTCGATGACCGCAGAAACTCGCTGTCACAGCGCTGGCGTGAGAAAACGCGGCAGAAGCACCGAGCGAAGTGACATTCGTGCTGTCTATCGCTTCAACGAAAAGTGAGCACCGAGAACACGCAGCACGCACAATACTACGAGCCGCCAATGCACCTAGACTTTGCCCCCAACCCAGATCACTCTCAAGAAATGGCCGGGCGACGCGCGCAGCCGCCACATATGCAGTCGCAACGGAAGTAGAATGACCCCTTCCCTTTATCCCCTCCCCCCGGTGCCTCGCAACGTTGAGTGCCTCGGGCACGACAGCAGATGGTCCACTTTCTGCCCACTGTCCTCTCTTTAGCGCGGACGATATTCAGCGGTGATCGTCGGCTCCCGTCGCACAACATCACTCGCACATACAGCATACGGTGCGCAGCGATGGTGTTATCGTCCTTGAACTGTATGCGCAACCTAACGGCGACGGCGACGGCGTAAATGAGCTTGGAGTGTCCATGTCAATAAAGAAGTAATGTTATGTATGTTCTTTTATGCAGCATAGAGCAAATACTATAGGCGGCCAACAAAAATGCCGCATCACATTCTCTGCAAACAGGCACTCCGCAGCTCAATGTTGCACTTATGCGATGGCTGGTCGATTTATGTGCCACGTTAAGCGATGTGGATAAATGTATCTATCTTTCATGTGTTACTATGTGGTCTTTTTTAACATGATGATTATCACGCTTATAGAGAAATGATGAAAACAACGGTTTCGATTCTGCTTTTATCCAACGGCCTGCTCCAGAGCCACCTTTAATCAGTAGCGGCAAGAATATTGAAGCATAATAATCCTATTCGACAATATCCAGCGTTATGCCAGAACTAAACAGAAAAAAGCCGGTGGTGGGGGTGGTGGTGGGGGTGGTGGTGGGGGTGGTGGTGGTGGGGGTGTAGCAACAGGAAAGCTTAGCCTGGTGACTAAGGCAGGCTATTGTTCCACCAGAGCATCTCTTATAACATTACTATCGTGTTTCACCACACGTCCATCAGACCATCCTTTCTTAAGAATCCGATAAGGAGAGAGAGAGAGAGAGAGTGAACTTTAATAAGCACCAGCAGTTTTGTTGGCTGGGCCTAGGCCTCCCACGATGGGACGTCGAGGTCTTGCCTCTTCGCCGCTTCGTAGGCCTGCTGGGTCGCCCAGTCCGATAAGGAGAGGTCAAGTTTCTTTTCGGTCTATAAATGGTTCTTCGGGGAACTCAAGGTGTTGCAGACACGTATGTGGAAGGACATTTTGTTGCAGGTTTTTAAGGAGAGCAGCCCTCTCGTCTCGGAATTTTGGGCATGACCACAGAAAGCGTTCAATGTCACCTGTCTCGTCGCATATGCTACTTCGGAGAATTGATACGCCCCATCTTTAAGAACAATGCTAGTGTACGAACCGGTCCTGTCCTTATTAGATATAGAAGTGAGGCTTGCTCTCTACGAAATCTCTTGGTTACGCATGACATATGTGGTGGAACCCAAAGTGACCCCAAGTGATTTCGAATGTAAGATTTCTTAACTTTATTGCTCTTTGGACACTTGACTTAGGGAGGATGATGGAGCGCTGCGCATTCCAGAGCATAAGTTTTCTCGTGGCCAGCAATGCCAATGTGGGAGGTAATCCACTGAAACTTCACCGTGAAGCCGTTGTTGCCGTGTTCTTTCTCGAGAGCTAGTGATTTACGTGGGAACTTGGACGCTAGGCCACGGTGGAGTTGTTGCAACGCGGCCTTTGAGTCCGCAAGGAGGACCACATTTTGTGGAGGCAATGTCTTTAGTTTGCGCAGAGCAGCAGCTATTGCCACGCCTTCAACGACTGTCGACAAAGCTGTACAGTCCCGATGGCCAAACCACGCATATCTCAAAGAGGGAATGTAGAATACAGCTGCGCAGCGATCTTCGTCTATTTTGACAGAGCCATCGTTGTATATTGAAGGTTATTCGAGTAACTCATGTTCTTGTGTTCCAGAATTAGTGACTTGACTTCTGAAGTGGGAATGAAGCTCTTTGACTGCAGTCGTGTTACACTTAAGTTGCATGTTATAGCCCCGAACGTTCAGGGTGGGTCTACCTATTCCTTCTGTCTCTAGCAGCTTAATCCTAAGACTCGAAGTGTGTTGAGGTCTGCATAAAAATCTGAGCGTGGCCTGTTACCTACACCTCCTAAGAGGGCTCTGCCGCGCGAAGACTCACTCAGACGTAGTATTTGGTCCATGAGAGTCTGGGCAGCCTGAAGTCGCAGAGGACGTGACTCAGCTGTGTAGAGAACTTTTTTGTTAGATGTTGGCAGAGGCACTCCCAAGAACAGCCGAAGACCTTTTCTGTGTAAGGTTTCCAAGCGGTCGTATTGGCTACTTGAGGGTGAGTGACATCAGAGGTAGCTGGCATAGGAACCGACTTGCAACCAACGCTGTATGTAGCCGTAGCATTGTCATTGGGTGGTCGCCCCAGCGTATGCCAGCAACTTGCATGAGCACATGAAGCCTCTATGACGATGATGCCACAACGTGGTCAACAGCATGGCGCAAGTGTAGCTTGTGGTCCAAGGTAATGCAAAGCAATCAAACGTTGGGGACTTGTCGAATCTGGTACCCGTTAAAATTCAGCTTTTTCAAGTTTGTAGATTTGTTTTAAATTCCAGAAAATAGCATGAATGATGATTTCCCTCCTGATAGTGATAATCCAAGAGTTGTCAAATGGCCTTGAATGGCCCTGGGCTATTTGCGCGAGATGACGATGCTGGTAGCCGGAGACACCATATGCAGATATCACCGGCATATATAGACGTCTTCACTAATGTTCGACGGTTTAGTGCTCTTGAGAAATTCGTCATGGAGATGTTAAATAACAAAGGAGATAGAACACTCCCTGTGCTACGCCATGAAATATACCAATTTCATCGCTCCAAATGTTGCCGACACGAACTCTGATCCGACTAAAAAAGCCACAAAAGATATTCAAGAAAATCAGGAAGCGTGTCCATATTAGTGCATTCACCTTGTTCTGGATTAATTCCTCACTTAATCGTGGGGTGTGCACAAATGTCCTTTTTACGGTTTGGCCCGTGAATGTCTTGGAGCACCAGAAAGTGCATCTCGTATGCCATTACGGGGGTGATTCGGAGACGCCAGGTAACTGCACGAGGCGGCTTGTCTCCTTCGAAGGTAACTAGGCAAGCCCCTGCTTTGCCCATGAGTCGTTCTAAAACTATGCGAAGTGTTTGGGCATGGATGTCCTACATCAGCATGTCATTGATTTCAGTGATATTGACTACGCGGATAACATCTAGGCAAGTGCCTCGTCTGTAGTTTTGGCGTGCAGTCACCTGGATGGAGTTCCCGCTGTCATTGCTGAGTTGTTTCATGTGTACTAGCCGCCCACTGTGCCCTTCCTCGTAAGTGATCAGCAGTACAGTGCTAGTGTCCTTCAGAATGCGGGGATGCGTTTTCAGCTTGTTATGATTCGGTTGCGCAAGTCAACGCATCGTCCGTTAAAGTGTTCCCGGAGTGATAAAGTCAACGGGAAAACTCAGTGCCCTTCCACTTTGTGAAGAAGAATGAACAGCGATGGTGTATAATGTGAGCCCCTTAATGGCGAGCAGCATCTCCAGTACAAGTCGGCCAGACATTGCACTATCTTCAGGATCGGACCATGTATGGGGAGTTTTGTGTCGACACAGGGACACCATCCTGGGGGAACTAGACCTTAACAGCTTGGCTGTAAAATTGGTTACGTCTCTGTGTTTCCTATTTAATAAATAATTAATGACGATGAAGAACGCGCGAGCAGCGTCACGAGGGCATTCGCGTGGTAGCACCGAGGGGCGTCAACGAGCCAGCTGTGGAAGAAGACGACGATGTTGTAGCCAATCCTGATTATGATAGTTTTGTGTCGACACATGGACATGATCCTGGGGGAACTAGCCTTTAACAGCTTCGCTGTAAAAGACAAGGTTCCACGAAAAAATACATTTTTTCTTTCTTTTTTTCTACGAATACAGCTTCCGATATGGTGATGTACTATTGGGAAACAAGTCTGCTTCTTAAACGAACTAGGAGACCAGAGAGCAAACGTCATACATTAGATATGACATTAAATCACAAAGCAAATCAACATCCATAGGGCAGGGCATAACGTTCAATTGAAGTTATTTATATGCGGTAAATTAGTTGATGGAAAAAAAACACGTAGCATTCGGTGATGTTTGTGCCCCACAACCCTCAAAAGCTCTTTTGACACCTGCAGTCGTTTCGCTGGCGCTGCAATTATCTCCCTGCAAGCTGCCAAATGTCATGTTCAACATTTGGGATCTAAACGTACTGACAAGCAATTAGGTCTGCATTATGAATGCCTGCATCGTATCGTTGTTTTTGTGTGTGTGTGCATAAAATGTTAACTAGAACACGTACCGATGTAGTTAGTCTCATATATAAGCTGTTCCAGCAGGAATTGGCTAAGCTTTTACTAAAGAAAGGATTGAAAAAACCGGCGCAAGGTACGATCATAAGAACCACAATGTTCGGTCGTCAGAAGTCTGGCGGCCGATAGCCATAGGTCTGATAATCCTACCTTGCACTGGGACATTTTTTTTATTTTGCTTTGAACAGCTTGGCTAAATGTTAGTTAAGACACGCGGTATATCAGTTTCGGCTTACTTAGCATTCCTTTTCAGTGAAATATGACTGCTGAATACAGTGATCTAATGCAACAGTATAATGTCCTTAACGAATGAAACTATGCTGAGACAAAAAAAGATAAATTTAGAAAAATCGAAAGAGATGCAAGGACATGAAATCATGGTTACTAGAGTATCAGCTTGACGGGATTCTTGCCACAGTTCTCGTGGCGCAGTTTCAGTAAACAGTGAGGAAGCATACACGTACATATAATCTCAAAAAAAAGAGAGAGATTAAAAATCACTTCTATAGACAAACAAGATTTGCTCAATTACAGTAGCGTGTACTAACGGAAATTCTCGAAAAACATATACGAAATTGACACAATATATAACTCGTTTACAGCGTTCATTAGAATGGTGCTATTCACAACATTTCTATAAAAAAATGGGTACATTATCGGTACTGGTTGGTCTGAATTGCCTATTTACATTGTTGCTTAGGGTTTGCAATTTCACAATCGCTCAATGAGTAGAGATAATTCACGCACTCCGCGTTTAAAACACAGAGGCTGATTACCGCCAACAAGAATAGGTTCTAAAAATATTATCATGACAAAATATTATCATCACCTCCATGGCATTGCGCTTAAACATCCCTATAGTACTTGACACTCCGCTTATCGACATTGACACAAAATGTGCAAGCGTTAAAAGACATGTAAAGTAATCCGTAATCTGGTTGCCGCAATCGTTGTAACGGTGAGAATATTGCACTTACTATTGACGTATAGAATGTGCAGACGGCGCCATTCAAGAGTATGGAAGACCATACCGGGAAACCGGTCACTGCAGGATAAGTATTCAAGCAAATAAAAAGCAGCTCCATTTAGAACTACGCACTCTCCATGCCATGAAGGCACCGTTGATAGGATGACAATTGTGTTTGTCCTGATCACTAGGTGAAATAAGCCGATGCTAAACTGTTTTCTGGGTAAGTCGCTCTTTGGCACTTAACGTTGCAACTTCTTTAAGCCTACAGGTACAGCAAAGTGGACTATTGCATCAGCTTAGCCTATTTCAATATTTTGACAAGGTCCATCACCACACTGCATTATATTGTGAAGCGTTGTTCATCACTTGCCGAGATACCATTTTGAACTGCCTCACATAAATCATGAAGACAATGACATAAGCAACATGTCAGAAGTATCTAACCGATATTCATTTGTCTAGAGTAGACTCCGGTCAGATAGACAAAACAGGTCAGAATTCATACACAATAACGACCACAATAAAGCGCATGTTATACTAGTGACAATTGAAATCACACATATCAAAAGTGCATATATCAGCTGATGCAATATGCGTTGCAAAGATATCCCGACGAAACAGTGAAAGAGCACAAGTATTTCCCAACAAGTATATCAGCGGACACAGCTTTCCTTTGTTATACTTAAACACAATATGAGGGACTAAGGACACAATGAAAATATAAAGAGCAATACACAATAACATGCGTGCACGTAACACATTGAACTACGTACAATAGCAGCAACACAAGAACATTTTGAAGTTTGCTCTGAAGAAAAAGCACTGATAGCGATATCAAAATATTACACAACTCCACGAAGTAAGGTTCGTAGTATGATCAGCCAGAAAACATTGAGTTGCTAATAAAATAAGCATACATGTTATCACGCGCACACAGAAAAATATGCATGGGACCCCCTCGATGACCGCGACCACAACGCTGGCGCGATGAAGAGCGCCAACAGCGGAGAGTGAACGGTACTGTGGCCTCTCCTTTTTAAGTGTCTCTGAGGCTTCACATTACGTGACCTGCAACTCTAGACGCGCGTGCAAGCAGTGCGCTTCCAGCCACGAGCGATCTCGGCTCGTCAAACTGTTGGATAAACTCGCTGGATAATAGAGGGTTTTAGCGTTTCCGGAATTTCGCAAGATGCGGGCGTAAATATTTGCTACAAAACGATAATCGTCATCTGACTTGCTTGCTTTTCCTTCCTTGAAAACGCTGCGCTCGCTACTTTCCTGTCGAGAATGCTCGTCATGCTGATAACGGGCGTGCCGTTCGTGACTTGGAAGTACCGCGCTCGCCGCGTTAAGGAAAGTAAATGCGGACAAGACAGACGTTGTGTGGCAAAAGGGTGTAATTTTGCTTAAAAGTTAGCGGTGAGTGTACAGAAACATGATTCGCTGCTGTGCTGGAAAATAGCTTGTCCATTGCAAAATCCTTGCGCGTTTATTCCCTGCAACCACCGACGCATGAAAGAGGCAAGTGTACACTTAGCTCCTTGAGTCTCACAGGCTGGTAGTTCCATATTATGCACAAAGAATTACAGAAAATGCCTCTACATATTTCGATAAACAGGAATCTGGAAGTAGCTTACCAGACCCGAGGGCAAGTGATGGACCGTATAACGCAACGCCCAGGTAGAGCAGCTGCAACATATACAGACAATGCTGACTTTTTTTGTTGAGTGTCTCATACGAAAATGTTAGGCACGCACGTTTCTATATATGAAAATTTTCAGTTTCCTCCTAAATATTTCTTAGTTTTTTTACATTGTGCAGGTTGAGCGAATCCAGCAAATAAAATAAGTTGTCTTATCACTGCAGAGTGCAAGGTGAACCGCGATACAAAACTCTAACGGATGCAATAAGAAATAACACAACCAGAGGAGCTGGCAGCTTACAGAAGAATTACACCAAGAAAGCTGTAGGAGAGGTGAGTATCGAGAACGCGGAAAGTCTGCGGACAGTTGCCTTTTGTTGCCATTTACAAACAATGGTAGACTATCTAGATCACACAGTTCCACAGCTAAGGTCATTCGTAGTCGACTTACAATACAGTGAACGTACCATTAAGTGCATTGCTGCGGTAAATATCAAAACTCGAAGACAAAATAATGGAGATAGCTTGGCGAAATAGTGAAACATTAGCTGCGTCTTCTCCGCTTGAGGACTACATGTCAAATAAATAGAGAACAAATATTCTGTTTACATATGGGCATCTCCGTGTTGTCACACGGCAATGTCCATATGTAAACAGCGTATCTGTAAACAGGACGCCAGTTCTACAACCGGACGCTTTTCGTGTCACACTTCCTCCTAGGATATGTTTTAATGTTCATCTAGCTGCACGAACCACTTTGCTTTAAAACGCAACAAAGTAATCACACGCATGCAAAATGACATGAAAAGACAATCTCTGGCTCCATCTCAAAAGCAAATTTTTCTCACCGTGTGCACGATGAAAAGTAAGGACCCTATCTTCCTGATGACCCGTGAAGTGAACCTCTTCTCCAGGTACTGCAAGAAACAAGAATTAATTGTAGCGTCAAATTCGAGGTGCGTTGCCAATTTATTCCCCTAGACAGACTAGTTTCATAAGCAGCATTTCGTGTTAAACTTCATTCGACGCCACGTATCGAAGTGTCAAGTAATACGAATTGCGATAGTCATACCTTTAAGACTAGATTATTATTGATAACAGTTCAGAAAAGATCAAGCTTTATTGAAACATTCCTAGCGTCTGGATAGTAGATTTTAGCGCAGATTAGCCCATTGCTGAGGAAAGCTAAAAATAAAGCTCAGGTCATTTTATATACAAAAGAATAGACTCATGGGCTAGTTGGTACAGCATAACTTGAGGCAAAGCGCAAGAAGCACATAGGACAACAGAAGGGAACGAAGAGAAAGCGCTACTAACAACTGAATTTTTATTGCACATGGTTACCCCATATATGCCATAGTACAACAGGAAGAAAAAAGAAGGCCACCATCCAACATAGACTTCTTTTCGATAAAATCATCCACCATAGGCCGCTACCACGATAGAACACAATTTCTTTTTTTACAGCGACACAGATGGGCCACTTAGAGTTATCGTTTCTAATCATTTCGAATGCCTCAATGATCTTCGTAGTCACTTGATCTGGGCTTCCAGATATCACTTGTGGGTTTGTCGAACAAGGGTTTACAGCCACAATGCAAGCAGTGTGCGCCTATATAGGTGACCAGTTTTCAGCAGATTATTAACGTTGTTCTAATGTTCCCGTAAGCGAGCATTGAGGACTGTGCCTTTAACGCTCATTGACGATCATTGACGCTGCGTCCTCGTTCCCTTCTGTTGTGCTACGTGCTATTTTGCGCTTTGCCTCAAGTCAAATTTTCTATATCCGCACAACAGGTATCATAGCTCATGTAAAGCTCCTCTGGCTATGTGATATGATTGATTTTACCTTAGGTCACGCCGTATATAATAGCACATTTTATCAAACATGACGTTGGTATTCTAGCCAACAAGTCAGTTTAAACAAAATAAGTCCGGTATCTTAAGAAGTCGTAAACAGAAATAACGGTGCTCCTTCGTGCAGTGGGTAATGTACGTACAGTTACACTTTCAAATAAACGTAGCACTGCATAAAGAAGCGTTAACAAACAGCCCGAGATCACCAGATTGTATTTATTTCTCGTGCATCGACCAAAACACCCGGGCATCTGATACCTCAGATACCTATATAACTACTTGCTGCCAGCAGCGCCACAAAAGCAGTGCAATTACACCATAACGTACCAATTATGGGAGACGTAAATATGTGTATGTACCTCGTTAATGCTAGTGATGTCCATCTTGTAGTACATCGGCATGAAGATAAACACAGCCATGAGGACCGCTAGAGTGGTAGATATGACACCAAGCCCAAAAGTTGAACCACGCACGAACACCTCTGAAGGTAGACCGAGGACCGAAGCGGCCGACAGGAAACTGGCCATCATTGAGAGGGACACCGGCAGCCAGTTCATCTGCTTGTTGGCTGTCAGGAACCGTCGGTTGGAATTCCCACGGCGGTCGTGCCAGGCGAAGAACACGCCGATTCCCGTGGACAGCAGGAGAAAGGAAACGAGCACCACATAGTCCAATGCCACAAAGGTGTGCGCCACCATCTTGTTTTTCTTCCTCCCTTCCCTTCTGTTCTTTAAGCAGTGTTGCGCTGGTATCCTAGTTGACGTAATATAGCAGCTATCTTTTTTATCACGGAAGTTTTGTCGCATGTGCTTCAGTTATCTTCGCATCACTGACCAGTGAGGCAGGACATTCACGTCTATATTCTAATGAAATACTAGTGGTTAGGTGCCTTTCTGCTACCCTATTCTCAGTTCCAGGACATGCGACTCGTATTTATACGTGGCTTTTATGTTTCTTGTACTTGCACGCAATTTCAAAACACACACGATCGCCAACGACTGCTTCCTTGCGCCTATCTTAACGCTTGGCGCAATATTTTCTGTAAATTGCTTTCACGGTCATTGTTTCCGTGTATTCAAGCGACGACGTTCCTGTTGACAGCTTCACATATCAGCCTTAGGCCAGCGAGTTACTCGAAACACCGCTTGCCCTACTAAAGATATTCCCAAAGGTTGTGTGCTGTCTTCCAGAAAAGATTTGCTTCCTTTCACTGTCCTTTTCTTGTATATTCCTTCTTTCCGTTTGGTCGTATGTTTGACTCGCCGTAAGAACTTTGTTCGGGTATGAGCAACATTTATTCACATTTACTTCATTGTATTCCGAGTCGTTCTTCCCTTTAAAAGTTATACCCTTGAGTTTTATGCGAACATGTTGGACTTTGTATTAGGACTGAAAAACTTGTGCTAATTAATGTTCGCAAACTTGGAAGCTTCGACAAGTATCAAAGATGCCATCCGCCTTCTGACAACCTTAGCAAAACATTTATGACTTATTCATGCTTGCAAAGCATTCCTCAAAAACCCAGCCTAATTCTAGTCAGCACAGAATCTTCTCTTCCATTCAATTCTTGCGCTGAACACCTTCGCCGTCCGAGAAAGACTTAACCTTGTCCTCGACCTTGTGGAACTTCAAATTTGACTATATTCTTGAACTTGTCAGTACACTGGAAAGATGAGAAACAAGCCAAAAGTAAATTACTTCGTTGAAAACCGACATGTCGCATTTCACGTGAACGCGGCGTGGCTAACACAATGTTTCAGATTTATGGGCTCATGTTTACAAAAAAAAATGCATATAGCGAACGACCCAGAGCAGTGACATCATGGTTCATGGTGTATTCAGATCGAAGTGCTAGTTTCTTGTGTTTTTTTTATTTAGACCAAGCATTACCCGCGTTAGACCACATAATTTTTCTGGCTATGTTGCTATGCCACCCACTCTTCCGCAATCATCTGCCTTTTGAAGGAGAAGCTACCACACAGCGCATCAAGTCTTATTTTGCTCCAGAGCATCGATGTAGCGACCTTTGGTGTCTGAGGTCCCCTGTAGAAGATAATTCGCTAGTTGCGGGCTACTAGGAACTCTTTTTCACCTCTATTTCCTTGGAACATTGTGAATAATGAATTTTCCAAATGTAGTAGCTAGTGACGTTATGTAGGAATTGAAAGTACTAATTCATGACAGCATCCCAGAGTGCGCGCCGACACAGCAAGATAGGAGATGGGTTGTTTGGCAACTGAAACTTCATTGGAGATGAAAAGTGACCTATATAGTGTGACAAACAACAAACAATAAGAAAACCACTGTGACACGTCAGTTCCAAACAGGGGTAGAGAACATTACAAAGAACATTTCGGAACAGTCAACGACTTCTATATCTTTCTTTTCCAAGGTGATAGAACGTGGGACAACCCAGAAGTTTTGCTGTTTCAACATTAAGATCTCTAGTATAATTTCGCGCATGCTGTATTTTGAAAAAGCAAGACAAATGTGACGACAGAGCTTTAGTGGGCATTGTGAGGACAGTAAATGACATGGGAGGGCTTCATTAAATGTACTTCGGTAGAAGAAAATTGAAGAAGCCGCTGTGATCAGCTCATAAAAGGTGCTTGATCAGTCTCCTGAGTATCGGTTACGCGTCGGTGTAATGGTTATCCTATAAAACATAACTGTCAGCCTACAAGGAGAGTAGCCAGAAACATTGCCCTATAATAATACTCTGTTTTCCTAGCAGGCTGTCATTTCGGAAGCTATTATTTACAGCTAGCACCGAGTTTACGATGCCTGCTCTCAATGCAGAAAATCGCGGAGACCGAACATCATCGCTAAGTGTAGCAGCAACTGCTCTTATCTGATAGCAGAGGCACATTTCAAAAAGAACTCTCGACAGTGAGGACAAGCGCAATTCAAACAGAGAGCATCGTGAAGCGTAAGGTAGTACTTGCTCAGTGCATTAGGAATGGCAAGACACTGTTATCTGAGGCCTGAGGAGATAACTGAAGAGGAAAGCTTGCAACGTTCCACATCAAGGACACCTATGTTAGAAGTGGGCCTCGAAACAGCAGTCACAGCAGCCTTGAATCAAATGCCTAAAAGCTCAACGGTAGTTTCCCTTAGCTATAAGTCCACTTCAGCACAGAGACAATCGCTTAGTCTTGCCAACACGCTCGCACAAGAGCTCTTGCGAGGACGCATTTGGAGCATCAGTTAATC
This sequence comes from Dermacentor albipictus, assembly GCF_038994185.2. Lineage (NCBI taxonomy): Eukaryota > Metazoa > Arthropoda > Arachnida > Ixodida > Ixodidae > Dermacentor > Dermacentor albipictus. Next base: position 92,901,199 of record NC_091825.1, read on the forward strand.
CGCATAAAGCACGTTAGGTAAGATATACGTGGCGTAGGGTCTAAGCTCAGAATATGAGTTAGAAAGGCGAATGCATGCCCTGAATAATTCATTCGAATAAATTACACTTCGAAACAGAGAACATCTCAACTTGACCGCAGCACGCACGACTTTTCTATTCATTTATTTGAGCGATTATAATGATCGTAAGAAATCAGGGCGCGTTCTTGTAATCATGACGCCAAGAAATGTCTAGACCTTCGTTGCCATTGCATTTTTGCCAAAACTACCAGGTACAGGAACTCATTCCAAAAAGGGGCTTCAGTTTTGAGTCATAAAAACCAATAATTACAAGCGATAGTTAAAGTATTGGGTTAATGGCAAGCTTTGACGATGATGATGATGATGATGACTTGGGATTTTTATTGCTGAGCAGCCGTGCAGGCCATAATGCGCAAAAATGGCAATGCATGAATTTTAATGACAAGCTTTAAAACGAATTCATTGTACGTACGGTTCAGAAAATTCAGTGCACCAGAAATATTTGTCTGATACAACGTACGCTTGGGAGTACTTACGATTAAGCTTAAACTAGAAGTTTATATGGGATGTTACAGTGTTACTGTGCTTTTCTTTTGCTTCTTTTATGAATGAAGAATCTATAGCGAGAGTGATTAGCATCATGGGTTTATCTTACATTGAACTGATAATCATGAAGACCCAGAAAAACCACAAGTAGTGGTTAGAATGCTGTAGAGGTGTTGTTGCGAGGGAGTGAGTAATATCTCTGCACAGTGAAAGAAGCAACAAAATTCAGTGCAAGCCTCACAATGCACTACTGTGGACACGATCCCATGATTTGGCCATGAACGCGACTGTCATCTTTTACGCAATGCAGTATGCCTGTACTACGTGCTGAGTTTGTAGCAGCGTTACCATTTTAATCTGCCACCTATTCTATGTGCCAACATGTTGCAGGTATTTTGAAATATTAACCGTATACATCCGCAGTCAGCAAACTCAGTAGGACAACTGTAGTGACTGAAACTACGTGGTACTTGTACAAAACATGTCGTCCTGTTGTACGTGCAACCACTAAGAGAACGCGCGTAGATAACCATGTTTCCCAAATAAATTATTACTTTTGTAACCGACGTCCTCGGCTGACCCTGGCTATGGCCTAGTTTTTTGACAGCCGACTATATTCAAAATGGCATTGCCATTTGCTCGTCCCCCTTAAGCCAGTGGTGGCGCCTTCCGCTTTGTCAAAATCAGAGCCGCGCAAGGTAGCTTGGACATTGAGTCAGGGCTGGATCCATTGGTACTTTCATAACACAACTAAAACCGCTATTTCTATCCTTTGTTCTAATAAGCAACGAAATCAGGAATGCGAAACCAGCCCACTGGTATCGGGATGAACAGAGAATATTTAGACGTTGCAAGTAATATGAACACTTCATAATGAAATAGCTAGCCAGTATCATAGTGCACTACCTCCCCAGCTTACCTGCAGCTCGCTCAACTCCAGATACCGGCGTTGGAGAGTGCTGCACGACGAAGGACAGTGTCTCTGGAACCGTCGCTGCTGGCCGGCCGTCCTGCAAATACAGCTATCTACGCAAACATGCCGGAGAGCCTGTATCTTAAAGCGAAAAGCTGTGCCTACATCAAATGGCCCCGAAGAGAAGAGGTCGATTTATCTATCGGTGTCGACAATTCTTGGTTCTTATTTGCTGGAGCACATAGTCACCGAACGCAGTAAAAAGGCAGAGACAGCGTTTCCCTGGCAATCAAGTCATCGCCCTGGAGAAAGCACCTTCACAAAACCTTCTTGAAACGAAGGAGCAGGGTCCTCTAAAACATCGAAGTTGAGCGCACCTAATAGCGAAACAGCATGTTAAAACAAAAGAAGTGTTCTAGCTCCACTGCTCTCAGTTTGCAAATACCTACTCATTCTAAAACATAATGCGGTGAACTTACATGCGTAATCCCGACCTACCTCCAGTGATCCATTCGAGGTAAATATTGACACCAGCATTGTTATTAGCTTATCTGTTACGAGGCCTACTCTGTGCTTACTGATTACCAACAAAAGATGCATTCTCAATGCTAAGTTCTGCTCCATAAATGTACCATGGAGAAATTGACACATCGCACTGCTCTTCGATTACCGCAAGTGTTGAGGCCAATGTAGCTCTGTTTAATGAACAGTCTGAAATAATATGCATAAAACACTAGGTATAAATCCTTTTTTTAAGGCGTTCGATAATGAGTGTTCGCTTTCAGCCTTGATATTGGGAAACTATGTGTCACATTTTCAATTTACATAAAGATTGCCGTTGTCTGTGCCTTCCTTTTTTCTCCGCTGAAGTGTTGTGACAATAAATTTTATTCATCTTGGAGTTAGTTATTGTTTCCTTTTGATTTTTCTAGGTGTATGTTCGAGCAAATAAGCGCTCATTCTATTTCCATATTACTTACCAATATTACTCCGATTTCCTAAGCCTTTGGTGATGCGTCATGTATTTCGTTATTGACATTTCACATTTGCATGCAACAACTTCGAAATTGCGTCCTTGTTGAAAACTTTAGAAATAATATAAAGACACCATCCAAAGGGGTACCCGGCATTTTATTTTTCATATTACACTAACCTTTAATACGAGGAAAGATTATTCCGTTATATGCGCTAAATTTGGAACTCACAATATATCGAATGCCTCGAAAGTTCTGCCATTCCCTCAATAGAAGCTTTCTTTTTCCTAAGTCAAACTTCTGCGTTTATTTATTTAAGGATGTGTAACAATAAAACATCAAAAGAAAAACATTTTGAAACCTGATATAGCTTTGCTTCCTTGCCTTGCAGGCTAACCTTTGTTTTTAATAAATAAAACGTATTAACTAATAATGCGCCGTCATATACTTATAAACCTTAGGCGAGTTTAGATTATGTCTTTTGAATATAGGCAGTGTTTTTAAACAAATGAGCAAAAATATGAAGGAAGAACCCAAAATCCCTGACATGTACTAAGTACTTTGTCACTAAGTGCGTTAACTGTATCTGCACCACAATCACACCGATGACCGATAATTTCTGTCCTTTGTGTATTCGTCTCTCCTAATCAGTCACTGTAATACCTGTTTCTATGCGCAGAAAAAAACATTAGGCTACGATTCGCTTGTGTTTCTACAAAGGCCTCAAAATCCGCTTTTCAGGCTCGTGCGATGAAGTCACATTACAGCGAGCATGTAGCCTTCGCGCCTCAAACTTAACTATTTTACCTCTAGACATGTTTCTTGTCTGCCTTCCTACTTAACTACGAGGAAGTGTTGTGCAGCGGCCCGACACGAACACACAAGAAAGAATGACAGACAAACACAACAGGCCGATAAGAAAAAAAAATCGCAGTTCTGACCGAAAGGTGAAGCATCGATTGCGATAGGAAACAGCGGACAGCTAGCTATAGGAAGTACCAATAGTAGATTTATCAGCCATATAAACGTGTAAACATAGGCATACTAACTAAAATGACAAGCACGGCGTCAAACACGCCCAAGCAAACATAAACACATATCTCTCTCGATGACCGCGGGAACTCGCTGTCAAAACGCTGCAGTGAGGAAACGCGGTAGCAGCAGCGAGCGAATTGACCTTCCTGCGGCCGCTCGCATCAACGCCAACTAAGTCGCGAAAACACAGCGCAGCGCGGACTCTGTACCCGTCGGAAGTGGCTTTCAAGATACAGCAGCCTGTCCAGGCTGCTCAGCGAATCGAATCATCAGCGAATCGCAAGTTACTAAGTTAATGGAGAATGCCTTAGTAACTTGCGATTCGCTGATGATATTGCCTTGCTTAGTAACTCAGGGGACCAACTGCAATGCATGCTCACTGACCTCGAGAGGCAAAGCAGAAGAGTGGCTCTAAAAATTAATCTGCAGAAAACTAAAGTAATGTTTAACAGTCTCGGAAGAGAACAGCAATTTACAATAGGCAGCGAGGCACTGGAAGTCGTAAGGGAATACATCTACTTAGGGCAGATAGTGACTGCGGATCCGGATCATGAGACGGAAATAATCAGAAGAATAAGAATGGGCTGGGGTGCGTTTGGCAGGCATTCTCAGATCATGAAGAGCAGGTTGCCATTATCCCTCAAGAGAAAAGTGTATAATAGCTTTGTCTTACCAGTACTCACCTACGGGGCAGAAACCTGGAGGCTTACGAAATAGGTTCTACTCAAATTGAGGACGACGCAACGAGCTATGGAAAGAAGAATGATAGGTGTAACGTTAAGGGATAAGAAAAGAGCAGATTGGGTGAGGGAACAAACGCGAGTTAATGACATCTTAGTTGAAATCAAGAAAAAGAAATGGGCATGGGCAGGACATGTAATGAGGAGGGAAGATAACCGATGCTCATTAAGGGTTACGGACTGGATTCCAAGGGAAGGGAAGCGTAGCAGGGGGCGGCAGAAAGTTAGGTGGGCGGATGAGATTCAGAAGTTTGCAGGGACGGCATGGCCACAATTAGTACATGACCGGGGTTGTTGGAGAAATATGGGAGAGGCCTTTGCCCTGCAGTGGGCGTAACCAGGCTGATGATGATGATGATGATGATGATGATGATTATGATGATGATGATGATGAGCCTGTCCAGACGCGGGCGGCAGCACGGGCCGCCCGGAGTAGAACGGGCCCCCTTTCCCCTCCCCCCTCCCCCCTGAAGCGTTGCGCGCGACGGAAAGCGGAGCGCTTCCTCCCCGATTTCGTCCTTTGGCCACGTCAGATTGATCGATCACCGGCTCACCCTCGCAAGCTTTCACTCACACATTCAGCGTACAGCGCGCGGCGACAACTTTATTGCCCTTAGACTTTATTCGGAACCACACGGAGGCGCCGATGGCAGAAATGCGCCTGGCGTGTCAATATAATTGATATCGCGACAAAAGTCAATATCAATTACATGCAAACTGGTGGACAGCTGTACGAAGTAAGAATAGTAGATTTATCAGCGGTGTAAACTTACAAACCATAGGCGGGCTATACTCGCGGACAGCTTTCTGTTGTTATGAAGGGGAAACTACGGGCGCGTCGCTGCCGCACATGTATTACCGCTCTTAGTCCAGCCACGTTTGACAGTGCTTTTGATTGCCCCGAACAGACGCTGAATCAATGGGGGGGCAGGGGGGCATAGAGTTTCATATTAGTATAACTAGAGGGAAATCTGGCGCTGCGATCGTTGAACCGTCATGGGAATAATGATGGGAAGTACAGGCTACGGATTGGCATTCTGTTGACTGGCAAACTAGTCTACAAGGATTTTTTGGCAGTTTTGGCTTCGCTCCAAGCGCAATTGCTATAACCTGCAGTGGGACAGAGCAGCGCAATGCTCTATGCCTTTGTTCTGTTGCTCGAAGTGGCGATAGCGCACTGGGCCAACGGCTGGGACGATGTTTGTGTCGCTGTGTGGTGCCCAAGTCCTGAGCAGAAAGCCACGGCATCGTAAACGCCGAGAGAACATGTTTTAACCGTTTGGACATTGGTTTGTTAAGTGTGTTAGGTAGGTGCTTTAGCGTTACGTGCTTTATGAAACTTGAGAATAGGAAAAAGAAGGCACTGCTGATACAAGACATAGACAGTTGTACTTCTAGTGGCTTGACAATCAAATATTATTGAGGGATTCATAACGCATTGCTCATTTAGGTGCTCCTTGAATGCGTGCTTTAGGAGTTGGAAACACAAACTTACTTGTGGTAGGAAAGGTTGCTGTTTCCTGTCTCTAGTCTAGTGTCGCAGATTGGATGAGTGCAAGGCCACGCCGTAACGCTTCGGAAGCAGTACGTCAAGATAAGATAAAAGGAAGCATACTCGCATGTCGTCTGCGGGAAAAGTCTCGCGTTCGCAGCGAGCAGGCGTCGTATTAGACGACACTTGTAACCTTCCTCTGAAGGGCGCATCATTTTCTCACAATACAAAATTTTTATTTCCATCAATACTTGATGAGTATCTTTATATAAATGCATGCGCGGCTGTTATTGCTGTTGTAAAAATAAACAAATAATTATTCTCTGGCGTTAAATCGGGAACAGAATTGCACAAGAATGCATACCTTGGTGTGTCCTGGTGTAAACCATACTAAACCGTGCTTCAATTTCAAAGTTATACAATGTTTCTGTAATGTGTTGTGCATTGTATAAAACACCGCAGAAATACAATTAGATTTTACGCGATAATATATGAGTATAGCTTCGTTTACCGCGCCGTAAGGAAACGCCGTTAGTCTAAAGATCGGAGTCAAAGCGAAGCCTGTGCTTCCTATCATTCCCATATAAGTTGAGGCAACGCTCAGGAGAACCCCCGTAGACACTAGCGCCACACTTCCTTTTAGGGTATTTATTTAGAAACACTATGCAGGGGGTATTCTGTAAGAGTCCACCTAGCAGACTGTGCTTTTTGACCACTGCTGATTGGCTACGGCCGCTCGTCTCCTCCTCTCTCGTACAGCTGCATCCATTCAGCAGTGGTTGAAATGGACAGTCCACTAGGTGGACTCTTACAGAATACCCTCCCCCTGCTTCCACGTGCGACGCTTTCGCATTTCCCCGGACGCGGAAGGGGAAAGTCGCTAAACAAGTCGCTAAACAAGTCGCTAAACAAACCTTTACACTCATTTGTGTGTTCTGTCTTATTGAACTGTTGCTAATAAGGCGTTTATGTTTTCTCTTCCCCAGCCTAAACTCACGTGGGTCAAAAGGTGGTACTCTTTTTCCGAAGCGCTCTCACCTATGTACGCTTTGCTGCCGCAGCTTTCCCTTCATAGCCACATAAACTTGTCCGCGAGTATAACTAAATTAACAAGCATGGTGTCATGCGTAAACAAGCGTACATGGAAAAACCTCAGTCGATGACCGCGGGAACTCACTGTCAAAACGCTGCAGTGAGGAAACGCGGTAGCAGCAGCGAGCGAATTGACCTTCGTGCAGCTGCTCGTATCAACGCGAACTGCGCCTTGAAAACACAGCGCAGCGCGGACTGTGTACTCTTCGCAGATGGCTTTCAAGATAAAGCGGCCCGGCCGCCCGAGCCGCCCCGAACAGAACGCCCGCCCCCCGTTTCTGCTCACCCCCCCCCCTCGAAGTCTTGCACGCGACGGAAGGCGGCGCGCTTCCTGCCCGCTTTCATCCACTGCGTGCACGAGATTGAGCCGTGATCGCCGACTCACCCTCGCACGCTTTTACTCGCAAACACAGCATGCGGCGCGCAGCGACCATTTTATCTACCGTAGACTTTAGACGGAACTTCACGACGACGACGACGTCGACGGCAGAATGCGCCTGCAGTGTCAATATAATTGCTGTCACAATAAAAGCTCCCAGTTCCGCCCGAAATGCGAAGCAACGACAGCCATAGCAAATTGGTGGACATCAATACGAAGTAAGCATAATTAAGTACTGAAAGGTGTGCGAATTAGTAGCTATTTGCATTATGAAACTGCAGGGCGCACACTGTCGTGCGCGCTGCGGTTTCATGGTGAATAAGGATAGTAGTTTTATCGGCCTGTGTAAACTTGTAAACATAGGCATACTAACTAAATTAACAAGTATAGCGTTACGCGCGCACAAGAAAACGTGAACACATCTCGCTGGGTGACCGCGGAAACTCGCTGTCAAAACGCTACCGTGAGGAAACGCGGCAGCCCTTGGACTTTAAACGGAACCTCATGGCGACGCCGACGGCAAAAACACCTGAAGTGCTTATATAATTGCTATCGCACTAACAGTAAAATAATGCATACTCCATGCACTGTAAGGAACCAATGTTAGCGAAACGTTTTAGAGGTAGCTGGCTATAGCAACGTTGGAGGTTTGTCGAAGAGTCACCATAGTGAACCAACGTATTTATGTAGGCCAAACACTCGTGTATGTTGCTATGGGCGCTATAACGTAAAACTATTCCAAACTTTTCTATTCCAATTCTGCAATCAGCCCACCGCGATTGGTCAAAAACTTTTTTGGACCCCCCCCCCCCTTCACCTGTCTGTCACGCGACGTCACGAAAGCCGCGATAGCTGCCCATCTTATATGACGTGTATACACTAATTATGCATAATTTGACCTAACAAAAGAAAATATTTATTTCTGATTCGACACCTTTTTGCCATTAGCCCTCGGCTATTGGACAAAAGTTTTCGGGCTGAGCCCACTTCACCTGCCTCTCACACGACGTCACAAAACCGCAAAAACTTACCGCGTCAAAGTGACGCGTACGCGTTAAAGATGCATTAATATGACGAACAAAACTGAATTTTATACTGAATAGGCGCAGGCTGCCCTGTTCCGAGAGGAATAAAAGATGGCTGCCGCCGATCGCTCTGGCACTGGCTACTCGCCCCTGCCGGAGAGAATGGGTTTATTTGAGTGTAATAAAACTTTTTGCGTGGCCCTGTAACGTTTTTCAGAACTTTCGGCACGTTTACGACCTCGTTCTGCCATCTCTCCTTTGCTGAGGATCCGTTTTAGCGTCATTCTTAAGCTTCCGTTGCATGCCGCCGCGATTGTCGACGAGCCACCCCAAGCTAAGCAAGAGAAAGCGGACCAATCGCAGACGCCGGCACCACCCTCTTCATCTGGTTATCGATATTCAGTGCAGTGACTCGGCCCCATCAAATCCCTCTCCACTTGAGCATGCTCCTCGCCTCTTGTGAGCCAATTAGATAAGACAAGCCGCTCATTGCAGACAATGTTATTCGTTTTTCAAGCAAACAAAAGTGACCTCCTATGAACAAGAGCAGCATTTGATTAGTTTGTTCAGACAACCCTGCGGGTGACCGCCCGATGCTTGCGTCGGCGGTTACACAAATTTGACGTTAGGGGATTGGAATAAAAACATACTGGAATAGTTTTACGTTATACGGCCCTATGTTACGCAAGCATGTGCGTGAGGAAAATAGCAAGACGACAACGATGGTGATTGCGCTCATATGACACCGACGGCATGATTTCAATCAGACCGTTCTGAGGGACCTTGCGACATGCTGATTCTTGGGTTCTACACAGGCACTGGACGAAGCTAAGCCGGAGAAACACGAATGATGGCGTAATCTGCGTCTTAGTGGTACATAATCGTATGTAGCTATGTTCATTTTATATTGATTGTCTATGATATACAACGATGGGAATGGGTAGTCCGGTGAAGAAATTTAAAAGCTGTTCGATCTGGCAGTAGCATGTTGACTTTGGCTGGTTCGTACACAACTTCCAGTGCCATCTTTGTTTTCTCTCGTCAACGTCATGTTTTCAGCGATGTTTGCCTCAAGTTTACACACAGCCGTTTACACATAACGGTAGTTGCTACGAGAAAAAGACTGCGGGATGTGGGCCAATCCAAAATACGGTGTAGTTTAACGCAGCGTTTCGAAGCTCTAGCTGCAACGAGGAAAGAATACGTGTTTTAATTCAATGCTTTCCCTCTTCAATCAAGAATTAGAAGGGTTTTCAGCTGCGCTTGTTGGTGTATATTACATTTTGGGTGAACGGCGCGAGGACGGGAAAAGAAAGGAAACAAACACTAGCGCACTCAACATATGATTTATTTCAACATACACAGGGTATATATACTGACGCGAATGCCCACGTGGTTATACGGGGTATGAGTCCACCTGCTATACAAAGTAGTCAAGCTCCTTATCTGTTAGATCGATTGATGGTGTGCTGACTCATTTGTCAATTCTGTGGATTGCGTTGACCTCAAATATGTCTCGCGTGAGGTGATTCTTGTAGGTTTTCAATATAGCGCTGCGCGCAAACTCTCCTTTGCAACCGCTACACGTCGACTCGTGCAAAGCCAGATTGCTTCCTTGGCCAGTTCTGAGCAAGCATCAGTGCTCTCTGAGGCGGTCATTGAGACAACGCCCCGTCTGTCCAATATACGAGTGAGCACATGACAGAGGAACGTTGTAAACAACATCGCTGCGGCAATCCGCAAATTTCTTCACGTGCTTCTTCTTACACTTTCGGTTGACTCATCGTCTCGGTTGACCAGCCTGCATACACGTTCTAGTTTGTTGGGCACCGAGAAAACAACCCACACCCGAGCCCTTCCAGCAATTTTCTTGGTGTGATGTGAAATCTTATGAATGTACGGCATGATCATGGTCTTCCGCTTATCATTGATGATAGAGTTCCCTGTTCTTCCAGTTTGCATTTCTTGAACAAGCTTCTCTGCAATGCTGCGCAGCGAAAATTCAGAGAAGCCCGCTGATCGTAGCCGGCCGATTTGTGACGAAACTTTCTTTCCTTTTCATGCGCACATGACCCTTTTAATGCGTTCCTAAGAAGAGCCGTTACCACTCTTTGCTTCACTGTCTTTGAATGTGCAGATGAAAAAAATAGAAGACCCTTCTGAGAACGGTGGGGAGGGCATAAGCCCAGCACACGTTATCGCTAGCTAGGTGAAGTCTCTAAATTGAGACATCTTTTTTTTTTTTTCGGGGGCCTCTCTCCTGATGACAAGGTCAGAGGTGACCGATACGATCAACTCATAAAGGCAATCCACCTCTTAGTCAACGCAGCCTGCTTTGTTGAAAATCACAAGGAAATCATCCACGAAACGGAAACTTCTAACGATACTCGTGTCTCGCAAGACTTCCAGAAGTTTTCTGTCCTTTCAAGCCAAGTCGCTCAAAGCCTGCGCCAAGCATGACACTGCACAGGCACCATCTCTCTGAATATACAGAGATATAACAGATATTTCCATAACAGAATATCGATCTAACAGATAAGTGGATCCAGCGCGGGTTCCCCGCTATAGCTTTTTTATTGAAAATTTGGTGGTGACACTGTCGCCTTCACCTGAATGAGAGGCCCGACGCGCCGGCCGGACGCTTGTCACGTCGGACACCATACCGCATCTGCATGGAGCTTTACATGCGTTTGTCTCTGCTGCATCTAGTTCTGACACTTGGTGGTGGAAACTGATTACATTCACCACCCACTTGTAGTCAATAAAATGGCGAAAGAGCGATGAAAACTATGCAAACAAACCAACAACGACGGTGGGTCCAGCCAACGTCGAGCAGATGACAGTTACTCAACCCATGAGCTCGCCTAAGGCAATGGGCGCTGCCGCCGGAACAGTTGGAGCTTCAGTATAAGGCAACGGCAAACGCCGCAACTTCAGCGTTTTTTTGCATCACCCGCGGCTTAATTGCCAAGGCGTCCGTTGGACCTGCTCCCCCATTCTAGTACACTGTACCACTGCCGTCATTAATATCTTACAAACCAACCAAGAACGCTAGGCACTGGCACGCGGCATACTCAACAGGCGCCTGCGTTTAGCATCCTTTATCTACGAAGGCACTTCGTCTATATATATATATATATATATATATATATATATATATATATATATATATATATATATATATATATATATATATATCATGACGACATATGTCTTGGAACGGTGTCAAAAGCTCAACCTCATCATTTACTGGAGATGTCCGAGGGAGGATGCGGTAGGGCCCTTGATATCGGGACTGTAATTGATACGAGAGCCCATGAGTACTCAGTGGAATCCAAAGTCAAACCAGGGCTCCGGTCGTGAAAGTCACGAGAGGTCGGTCGGTGTCGTGCATTAGCAGCTGGTGACCTTGGTCCTCAATCGTCAATAAAAAGGCCAATTGCTGACAATCTTCGGCGAACCTGGCAAAATGAGAAATTGTAGTGTATTCAGATGAGTCAGGTTTGTAGGGAAGCATAGTGACCAGCGTGCATAATGGCTTGCGTCCGTACAGGAAAAAGAACGACGAAAATCCTGTGGTCACGTGCATAGCATTGTTGTACGCAAATGTGACAAATGGAAGGACGGTGTCCCAATTGGTCTAGTCCAATAGGGTATACATTGCTACACACTAAACAAAAATAACGCGAAACGGGAGTAAACCGCTCGTCCTGTATCGCATTCCCCTTTCTGGGTTTTTTTTACTACGTACCAGTCGAGGTAAAAATTTACTACCATGCTGACCAAGGTTTTTGTATGTAGAAACGAGAGTAATTTTTTAATCTGTGGGAAGGTTTTTAGGGACGATAGTGGTACTATATTTTTTACTGCCATCACGAAGTTCTAGCGGCTATTCCTGAGAGTTATTTTTCAAGCCCATTCGCGAGTTTCTTGGGTCTGATGTGGGAGTATTTTTTTACCTCATTCATCCAGTTTTCTAGGCTATTCCTGGGAGTAACTTTTAGGCCTATTCTCGAGTTTGTTGGTACTGATGTCGGGGTATTTTCTTACCTCGTTATCAAGGTTTCGTAGCTCTACCTGAGAGTAATTTTTCAAGCCCATTCTGTGGTTTGTTGGAGCTGATCTCGGAGTATTTTTTTTACCTCGTTTATCAGGCTTTCTCGGTTCTTTCCGAGAGTAATTTTTCAAGCCCGTTCTGGAGTTTCTTGGGCCTGATGTGGAAATATTTCGAAGACAATTGAAAGATTACAAAGATGATTTCATGGATCCCAAGCATGAGTGATTGTTTATTAGTTCTGACATGTTTCTCATAAAAAAGTCAGGCATGAGTTAATCATCACAAAACTATAGCCTTATAAAATGCTGTGATAAGCATAATTAATATTTGTACTAACACACAGACTGGGGGCTGGTAACTGCCCATTAGATCTCTCATAGCAAAATAAAAACATCACAACACATTCAATGTGCAATCCCACTAAAGTACAGTGAAAACAAGCAACATACAATATAAAATCTAACTGATAAATATACAGTCAGTACTAGAGTCGTTCACATTAAACCCACTGAATATGCAGGTCATTCCTTCGAACAGGCAGTTGTCCAGAACATGGGTGTGCAGTGCATTCAATGGATTAGTATGAACATAACTATGCAACATAAAAATATTGCACTTAAGGCCAAATGGCATCTGCTGCTAATGGCCATTACTGCACCAGACAAAATGAAACAACCATGTGGTAAATACAGCAAGCATTCGTACTATCACATTAGTGCCGGCCACTGACCACCATATCTCTCACTGCAAAAGGAAAACTATCAACGCATTCACGATGTAGTGAAACTAAAGCACTGTGAAAACAAAATGACACACAATACAAAATCTAACTCACAAATACACAGGCAGTACTAGAGATGTTCACATTAGACACACTGAATATGCAGATCATTCCTTCAAACAGGCAGTTGTCCAGAACATGGGTCTGCAGTGCATTCAATGGATGATTATGGACGAAACTATGCAACATAAAAATATTGCACATAAGGCCAAATGACATCTGCTGCTAACGGCCACTAGTGCCTCAGACGAAATGAAACAACCATGTGGTAAATACAGCAAGCATTCGTACTATCACATTAGTGCCGGCAACTGCCCACCACATCTGTCACGGCAAAATAAAAACTATCACAACACATTCAAGATGTAGTGAAGCTAAGTCAGTAGTAGAGATGTTCACATTAGACCCACTGAATATGCAGACAATTTCTTCAAACAGGAAGTTGTCCACAACATGCGCGTGCAGTGCATTAAATGGATCATGAACAATACTATGCAACATAAAAACATTGCACTTAAGGGCAGCTAGCATCTGCTGCTAATGACCATTAGTGCCCCAGCGAAATGAAACAATCGTGATAAATACAGCAAGCATTCATACTATCACATTAGTGTCGGCAACTGTCCACCATATCTTTCATTGCAAAAGAAAAACTATCACAACACATTCAAGATGTAATGAAACTAAAGTACAGTGAAAATAAACAAGTGACACAATATACAAAATCTAACTCTTCAGTATTGCAACAAGCAAATGAGGGGCACTAGAGATTATCATTAGACCCATCGATAGCATACTGACCTTCAAACAGCTAGTTGCCCAAGACATGGGTGCACAGTGCAATTAATGGATAGTTAGGAAGAAAACTGCAACAACCATGAGCAACATGTTCTATAAACTTTCAAACTTTCTAAAAAATGACCTCACTCAGATAAGGCAAGTGGTGATTGCTAATACACACGACAAAACATATATGGAAAACAGCCATTAACTGATACTAAAGCCCCTCCATACACGTTTCCGCCGACCAGGTTAAGTACCGCCAACCTACCCTCTTCCTCCACGCTCCTCTGCCACTCACCCCCTTAGCTTCCGGTGTCAAGCGGAACTTCAGTAGCTGCAGCTTCCTGTTCCGAGTGGAAGTAACGCTATGTTTTTCTTAACGTTGTTTACTTTCGCGTCGATGGAGAGGCTTTAATTGCACCAGCTGCGGTTTAAACTGTGAATGCGATTCCATCCAAGTACCACCGCCTATTGTAATCAGTGATCTGATCGTGTTCGCTGTTTCACGTCAACCTGTGACGGGTTGTGCCACGAGAGACAACGTACAGTCGAATGTAGTGCCTGGCGCTTGGAGACCACTGCCGTTTTTCGTGCATTTAGAAAACAGCGACCACGAATTACTACTTCAGCGGAATATAACAGCTTGTCGCCTTTGCATTCTTCTCATGGCGACTCCCACAGCTCTGCTAAGCACGCGTGGGCGTCTGACCATCGGCAGTCAAAGCGGAAATTTCCGCAGCACAACTCCAGGAAGCGGTAACGCCGGAACCGGAAACTTTTAAAACAGAAATGCTGGAACAGGATTTGGTGTGAGGAGAAAAGGCGGCGCACAACAAAGGTTGTCGCTACTTAAGAAAGCGGCAGTGGCGCGTGGATGGAGGGGCTCTAACTGATACCACTCCCCCTTGTGCTCAAAGAAAACATATGCAGCCCTTTTTCCACACAAGAGGAACATGTTGCACAACTGTATTGCAGTACTTATGGGTACAAGCCAGATTTCAATTTCGTTGCCTAAAAATTGTAGTGCTTCTTAGATAGACCAAAAGGGAATTGAGTGTGTTGCCCTTGTCTGTTTCTAGGCATGCAGTTGTGACGGATGCCATATGCTTGTGTGACAAATTGAACATAGTGCTACAGGTACGACTACAAGGATGTATACTTGTAGCTGCCCTCAAACCCATTCATTTTGCTAGTCAGCATCTGAAGTGTATCTTTGTATTGCTCATCTAACACTGTTTACACACAGAAGGCATGTCTGAATACCAAACCACCTTATTCTCCACAGTTACTTTAAAGTGAATGTGAGAAGTCCATCATAAAGAAAAAAAAAGAAATAAAAATAGCTAATTCAACTCCCCCCTGAATTACCAATTTCTGGGCCATTAAGTTTTACATAATACACTTGTGGTGATTAACACAGAGCCACGTTGGCCTAACCCTAGTGGCACAGGACATCCTTCAAGTTATCAGTTGGTACAGAATCATTCAGCATGCTGCTGGTGCTTTTGCCTCTGCTGAGAATACCTGTGGCATACTAACACACATTTTGTTGCTGAAGGTCCATTACAGAGATACTAAAGAGAAACAGTAAATCATTTTAGACTGATAAAACAATCTTTCAGAACTGTATTCATGAACATTGTGGCAATAAGCGGATTAATACATGAGAAAATGAAGATATAACTTTCATTTTTCAAGTTTTATGCAGTGCTCGCACATCAGTGTGGAGTCATACTTCAACTAAGTATATTCTTTGACACCTTTACAACAGAATTCATCAATATTGGCCAGTAGAACATTAGCTAGACCCGACCAGACACCGTCAAATTCCATATCACAGCGAGCTGGTGCAGGAACTATAAGGTGGTGGTGGCGACACCAGTTTTCATTTTTGCAAGTTATCTGGCTTATCAAGCCAATTCTCATGGTGGGAGTTGTTTTTTCAGTGCGGTAGAAGAATGATTTAATAAAGCTCAAATAAATTTTCTCTTTCGTGTCCCTTTAAAGCAAGCACTGTGCTACATGCCTTGGGCAACCTGCCAGCCACAGAACCCACGAGTGCTTTCGTCAGGCAAAATAATTTTTACAAAAACTTTCTTGAGGATATGCATCTAAAATTTTTTTTGCCTAGCAATAGTTTTGTCTTGTAAAAATTGAGTAAATCCAATGCTTTCACCTGCGGCTTTGTGTAGTAAAAATCAAGAAAGCAGTGCTCAATAAATGTCAAAATCCTGTGGGCCTTTTTCGAGTAGATAACGTGGAAGACCCAATAACGTGGAAGACCCAGAACGAAGCGAAAAGGCAGGCCAGGCCTGCCAGCAGTGACGCTGTCACAAACAATTGCTGCGCATCCATGTGTAGCGCCTCCCTTCAACCTCTACTTTTGTAAAAGGAGCCTTAAGGAGGCCCCCCGCGAACTGAAAGCACGAGTTGTTAGCATCCAGGCGCAGCCTCTTCAGCAGGCCCTTTTCAACATATACACCGTCGCCGATGTCTACCTGTGAAACAACAGAACAAGCACAGATTAATTTTCTACACTTTTGATCAAGGAAAGGTTAGGAAATAAGGTAAGGTTTGAAAACGGAAGTAGCTGCTTCTTGTTGATACGGTTTAAAGAACAAAGTACTATTACGTATACCATACATGCGTTGTGCTGAGCTGTGTACTTTCACCTAAGACTAGAAAGTATTGGGAACTTCAATGCGAAAAAAAGACATTCATCTGCCTAACTCTAAGCAAATGCGTTCCACCCCTTGGCACAGAATGAAATCTGGTGCTGTTCTAGCGATTAGCACACATTGAAAGCTTCAAGCCTGATTTAGTATTAGGCCAAGGGTCAAGCTGTGCTCGATTATAGTCAGATACAACTTTAGAAAAACAGGGGCGTTTACTCCTCCGAGGCAGATGCACACGAGCATCCACTAATGGGTGCGCACTCTGGACTGACGTCATGCGCCGGACGGCCGGTGGCTCACCGTCGGAGAAGATGGCCGCCCGGGCTTCGAACTGGGCCAAGTCGCGTCAGCTGTGCGTGTCAATGCCTCGTCACAGCGAATTCCCAAACGGTTTGTCATTGTCTATCATGCCGGAAATATTACTGCGAGCTTACAATGCGGCATCTGTGCCGCGTGCGTTTATTCTAAGCCGTGATTCGGCGAATAAACATTGCAGCGAGCATCGCTGATGCTGCGCTACGCTTTGCCTGAAAACAGGATGCCTCGGTGACTGCTGCAAACACACATCCTGCCTCTTTGTTTCATGTCTTTTTTATTTCGCTCCTGAGTGAAGTTAGGACAAGAAAAGTTTGCCAAAGCCTGGTGCCTGCTGTCAGCGGCGGGTGAGTTCGTGTACCGTGTCGCTGCATTTTTCGTCGGACGGGGTAAAGTGATGGAGCAAAACCATTCTGAGGAGAAATTAGAAAAGCGTGCGCGCGTGAAACAAACCTACGAGCGTCTCAACAGAAAATATTTGACAAAGAAGCCTCCAATGCAAAGATTTGTCGCCGTCAACTTAGCGTGAGTGATCGTTGTCAACAGTGAGATAGCCGAGCGTCTAACGGCGGTGTTCGAGCGTTGTGTATAGCACTGTCGATTGATTTCTTTCCACCAGTGCTCACCGCGCACGCAAGCTGTAGAATGTGTGCTGTGGTCCAGTCACGCATAAGTTGTGTTGCCAGCGTTCCTGCTTCCATGCGTGTTTGCACTTACTCATATTTGTCCTTTTATTTTATATTAGCACTTGTTTTTGATAGTTTTCTTTCAGCAAAGTCCTTACACATTTTCATTAGCCAATCTCATTCAAAGCACTAACTCCTGTACACTGCAGGGCTGGCCTCTTTCATCTCATTAAAACCTTTCTCACTGGTCTACCTCGTCTTCCAATCTGCCTACTTGCGTTTTCTGTCCTTGTTTCTTGTGTTGTTGCTGCAATGTGATTAACCAACTTGCTCAAAACAAATTTTGATCGCCTATCAAAACAGAAAGGTTGAGAGATACATTTTCTTAAAAGCGTCATGTGGGTTGCACAGTAACTTTGCCTCTTACCTCTGTTCATGTTTATGTGCCAGTGCATGTGGCAGCTAGCCAGAAGTGCACATGAAAGGCTGCATATTGCGAAACACGTTGCTATGCTGTTGCATTTTTCATGCATTCAGTCTTAGTAAACAAACAGTTTCGCTGCCTATCCCATATGATGGCGAAAATTTTCAGCACGAATAACAATGTGCAGTGGGGTGTGATTTCTGTCTGACGCTTTCGCCGTTGCAAAGACATTCTTCTGTGAATGGAGCCCAGCAAAGCAGTGCACTGAGAGCTTTTGCAACTTTCACCATTTATTACTTCACAAATGACATTGTCTGAACCTGGCCGTTGATTGACATGCCAATGGCTTGTAAATTAAATAATTGCCTCAATAAAACACATTCAACTTCACTCAGCATTTTTTAGCACAATGCTAGCAGAGCTATTCAGGGTGAATAATTGTGCTTACATTGGTGTTACTAGCCCGGTCAGATAAACAAATACAACAATGGCTGCGGTATGACTGTGATTTGACGTGCAGGCTGCTAAAGGTGCCTTTGAAGCGTGCCCTGATGACTGTTATTTCATCACAGGGCCCGTCATGCTCATAGGTGGCTGCCCAATAGAGTATTTTGGGCCTATCTGACATTGCCATTATTCATCTCAACGGGCTGGAAAAAACAGTAGGGGCAGCACAACTGCACGCAAAGCACAATGTGCTTTGGCGTGCAAGCTGCTAAGAGTGGCTGTCAATTTCATTCACGTTGACTACTGCTTTTTCGCGTGAAGCTGGACAGTGGCTGCCCGAATGAGCATTTCGGGCCCCACATAGTTATTCAGAGTTAATAACTGCATTTGCATTCAGATTTTCCGGCATTTCAGCACGTTTCCATGCCAACGCTTATATTGAGCATCATCTGTGCAGGACGTTGCTTTTTCAGAATTGGGCTTCCATTAGAAGGAATATGTCATCAAGTGAACCGCTTATTTATTTGAGAGGTCACGGGAGAATGCTTGGCTGCTGTGCTTGACACACAGTACACCGCTTCAGTGATGGGATATCCATTGTTGCGTTTGCCGAGGTATGTGTGGCTGGCAGGAGGTCTGGACCTCGCTTCACGCAGAGTCAGAGACGAGGAGAGTTTTCTCTGCGAATAATTCTTTATACAATGTTTACATGTTGTCGTCGTTATCAGGACAGAGACCAACAGAGCAGCTGCAAGCTGCTTAAATAACACCCCTCAGCCCAAAGATCTTCCAGACAGTCCCCAAAGACGAAACAAGGTCGCGAGAGAGAGGGTCTGGGCAGCCTCCGGGGTCCTAACGCCGCTCTCGGTGGCCGGCGCTTCCTTGAACCGTGCTGCGGCGTCAGGACGATTTGGCGGTCGGTCAGAATGGTGCGCCGGGCAAGTTTTATGGCCCGCATAGGACAAAGGGAACCAACTGCAAGGCACTGGGTCGAAACACAGCCCTCCTTTGGAAACTGTCCCAAACACAGCGGGAGTCGTTTGTGGTGCGGGCGCCGCCGGACAAACGATGGGGGGGGGGTGTGCGTTGCTGCCGGGACGGGGAGGGGCCGAATAGCAGTCCGTGATCCGGTGGCTGCTTCCGTCGTGGACGCCGTGCAGCCGCGAGGAAACTCGAGCCGTGCATGTAGTCGTGTCCGAAGCAGGCAGGCACCATGCGGGGATCAATGCTGCCTCCACAGTCGACAAACCATAGCACTGGCCTTCCGTCAGGCAAATCCCAGGGCACAAACATAACACAATATATGCTTCGAGAACTCGTTAGTGATCTTCTCGATCGTCGGTATCTCGTTGTGGTGAAAGAAATCGTGCACACGAGCTCAGCGCACACGTGTCCTACTTCGTGCTGCTGCTTCTTTTCTCCACATTTTGTGGGCGTTTTCGCGAGGGCGTCGATAGTTTGCCACCCGAAATATGCGAAGCTTTGACCTCCCTCCTCACCTTTAACACGGTGCTTTCGCTGACACTGAGCATCTTGGGTTTGTAATGGTTGCGATAAATGCATTGTTTTATATAAGTACTTGTTCAGTAGCAACTGATTCATTTGAAGCTCGGAACAAGAGTAGTAAATGTGCCGTGTACATGTAAACAAGCACAAATGCCATGCAGAGTTGCTCTTTCTACTTTTGCCGCTTGCAATGAAGCTAAAGAGCAGACGACGGGCAGCGTTGTGGAAGGCACGGGGTTATTTTTCTGTCGCAATCCGGCATGTGCTGTAGCACATGAGAGCTCTACTAAACCAGTCATCAAAGTCTTTATTTATACTGAGAATTGTGCGTTTCCTAAGCACGATTTTTTGAGCGGGATTATTTTAGTCGCGGAGGCAATCGGACGTCGCGCTTCATTCATCTGGGCGGGGCCTCCCCTTTTTTCTAAATTTGTATCCGACTATAGTGACGCACAAGTGCTCGAGAACTATTGAACAAGACGCAATTGTTTTCGATTTACTGACTGCACTTGGGTGTAAAGCTTTTGTCTAAGAAATGAATAAACCACATACACAAGCAGCATTTTCTTAGTTAGCACAGTCTTTAATAAGTACTGATACCTTCAATTTAGAAAGCCCTGTATATTGGGCCTCATCAAACTAATTTCATAAAAGGTTTGGCAAGGTAGTAGCATAGAATTTTAGAGTCATTAGAAGACAGGTGAAATGAGTTATTTATTGCAATTATTACTCAAATTTAAAATTTAGACCACTCATCCCAATGAGAAATTGATGCAAGCAGTTTGTACATGCCACATAAGCATTTAGATATCAAAAATACGGATTAGAGAGAACCTTTTCTTGGAGGTTCATTATTGCAAGCAGTCATGCCCTCGAGGAGAAATAACTTCTTTTTCTGTAGGCAGAAATGAGGCTCGAGTATTTTATTGACACATATATATGCCCATGCATATATGTTATCTCTGTTGTAAACCTTTTTTTCATGTATATGCAAGGTGTGTGTGTGTAACATCTCATTGTGCACAAAATTAAATCCATATGAACCCGACAAGAAGCTAAACAAACAAGAGAGCAATCCCAGTGACAAGCCATGTTAAACCAACGAGGTAGCCATCCCAGTAACAAACCGTATCAAAAATTTTACTGACATGAATTCTGACCTTTGAAACATAACATGTGTATATGAATACTATCTACATTAGAGCAATGGGCAACTTTAAGCAATGGCTACGCCAACATCAGAACGATGTGAATGAGAAAAGAGTGGCATCAAATGCTTTGGCAGAGCATGCCGCAATGACTAAACACAATAGTGACTGGATAGTGTCTAGCATAATCGGCCAGGAAAGAAATTGGAAGCCATGCCTGTACCCGGATTCCCTGGAGATGCAATCAACAGGACACACGTTTATCTGAAACCAAGGAGCCCACGCCCATCTTATGCTAAAACTTACTTAATTAAATATGCACTTCCACTTTTTTAGCCTTATTGTGAACAAGGCTTCCATATGGAAGCCAAAATGTATTGCTTTTAATGTTGTATTTGGTTGGTCTATGTCTGTCTTTGTCATGTTTCATACCGACCACACAGGCTTCTCTGAAACTCTTGATGATACAACTTTTGTGCGAAAGCATTGCTTAAGGCACTTTTGCATAAACTATGTCTTTAGGTGGTACAACGCATTTTTCTAGACACTCTAGAGCACATTATTCAAGGCACGAAACCTGAATTCATGGT
This sequence comes from Dermacentor albipictus, assembly GCF_038994185.2. Classification (NCBI taxonomy): domain Eukaryota; kingdom Metazoa; phylum Arthropoda; class Arachnida; order Ixodida; family Ixodidae; genus Dermacentor; species Dermacentor albipictus. Next base: position 92,922,768 of record NC_091825.1, read on the forward strand.
TCTTAAAAAGGCATTTTGGCTAGATTAATATAGTCTATATGGAGTATATAAGGCATAATTACTCAAGCGCCCAATTATATTTAACTCAGAGGAGGCTACTTTAGGTAAATTCATTAAACTGAGGGCACTCCACCAAAACATAAAATTCGTGATCAGCCACTAGAAATCCTGAAAATGGCAATACAGTAAAATGATTGCATATAACACAAATGTATCCTACAACTCGAAAGGCAGCGCCAGTTTTGTACGCACCTTTGAGAAAGCACGCAGATCACGTGCTTTATTGTCGTGCTGTCCAGCTTCCAGCAGTGCAGCAGGTTCCTGCTCGATGTAGGGATGCCTCCAGAATCCGCATAGCCTTCAAAAGTAAGAAATGTTTAATTTATTGTGCTGTGAACCTGGGAATTTGTGATTTACCAGTGCCATGTGGAATTGCAAGGAGAACCTCACACAGCCAGCTGCATGAATTTGCGCCTGGTTGCACAAATGTCTCTTTGTTATATCTAAGGAGGTTACACTGATATTTTGTAACAAGAGAAGTTTCAGGGAGGAACGAAATCAGCAACAACAGGCTACCAGGACAATCAAAAACAAAACTCATATAAGCAGTAAAACGTGGCGCATTGGATTAAACAAAAATATTGAGCACATGAAAAGCATTCTGAAAGCTAGATCACGATTTTGTAGCGATGCTATTCCTTTTCGTTATTCGTAAGTGGTCTGACCGCCGCCCCGGCCCGTGCTACGTACTGGAACAGCCGGCCGTTTGCGGTGGGCGACAAGAGTGGTATAGAATCGAGGGGTAAGTATCGCTACAAAATCGCAGTCCTTACTTTATTACGCACTGCCGTATAACCTACGATTGCAAGAGCTGGCATCCCGTTCGTAAGAATTGGTTGGTCTATGTCTTTCTTAAAGGGCGGTGTCTGAAATGTCTCGATTAAAAATAAACTTCGTTACTGTACTATCGGCCTATGTCGGGTTTGCAACATAGAAGACAAATACGCGAAGACACTCAAGAACATAAACAATACACAGGTTCTCGCGACGTGGTCCTCCAAACCAAACTGTATACATACAAAAATCTTCATACAAGCTTCTATCCGCTTAAGCGTCAAACATAGGAATCGTGTGCCAACGCGCGAAGCCCATGATACATCGACGGATACATTACACATGTACTGTACTTGCGGGAATGCATATATAACGAATAACTTCTTGCCAGAAAACTACCGAACGAACAGCAACTTTCAGTGTTTTCATAATTGTGTGCCCATTCAGGCATAGCAATCAAGGCGGGTAGCATATATTTTACAGCAGAATGCAAGCACGCTTACTGTAACATCAGAAGAAGCCTTCGTGAAATTGCTTGCTAAATGTGCACAGCAAGACGGCCAACCTACGATCAGAAAGCGCTTTGCTCTAGCTTGTTACACAACGTTCATTACGTAAATCATAAGTTCAAGAATGCGCGCAAGGGCCAAACTTGCTTACCTTTCAAAAAGACTTGGCCAACGCTCCTTCGTCTCAAAGGTACCGAGGCACCGACGTCTTTCCGGCGCAAGCACTGTAGAACTTCCGATGAACTCCAGCTCCACAAAAGCACAACCTTCAACAGCCTTCCATACACTACGATTCGAAGCTCCAGTACCAGACTTTTCACGGGAGCGCGGGCAGGCAGCTCGCCAGAACAAAGGCAGCTCGGACGGGCGCTGTAGTAAGACACTCACTGTCGACACTGGTAGATCGCACGAAACACACGGCGAACTAACGGCGTTACACGAGTCCGGAGGGTTTGCGATGGTTACTGCACATGACAAGGAGCACATTTTGTCTAGGCTCTCCTAAAATATAACTCAAATACCGCACTTTACGACAACCAACGTGGTATGTCGACCAAACAAATACTGCAGTGGCGCCACTCTGCGGTTTTTAGAAAAATGTGTCGTAAATGAGAAAATTACGTGTTTTTTCCTAACAACAATCGGTAGGGACACTTTAACAAATTTCTTGAGTCCAAAAGTGTTAACTTTGTATAAATATGCACTTTTTTGTACGAAGTTTAGGAAAATGTACTATATATATAAAAAAAACGAAGCGGATGTCGCCTTCAAGATTCGCAACCGCTTCAGTCGCATGCAGTTTGCAAAAGCACGGCCTTCGAAATCAGACTTTGTCGCTCAAACGAAACTGTAGCTGGGAGGAGGGCAGGCATTTAGGCCCCAATTGTTGGGTTTACAGTGCCCAGGTAGGCTTCCTTATTTATAAAGAATATACAGGGACTAACGCCGAACCATGAGCGAGCTTTAAGCAGGGGACACACGGTACGATTCGGCGTCCGATCCAACGTGCGTGTATCGGAACGGTCGAGCGGCGCGTAAGCTCCGCCCAGATCCAGCCGCCCCCCCCAGCTTGAGTTCAGATTCACGTCGAGAAACGCAATATAAAAACTCGGCACAACACTGCTTCGCTTTACGTGAACACTGTCAATAAAATTATGCCCCTGCAAGTGACAGAACACTTCACGACGGCGCGTTGTCCACTGACGGCTCCGGTAACAGTCAGCGATACGGCCGGCAGGCATAGCTAGGCGGACGCTGCGGCCGACGGCGCTTGATTCAGCCCGAGCTCGATGAAGAGGGCTTACTTTGCCAAAACAGTTAACGCTGTGCACTTAGGTAGCCCGTAATCAAATACAATTGGTTTACTCGACGCAGTCGTTGCGAAGGGCAAACGTGCAAGCGAAGCGAGCAGCCTCGCTCGGACGGTCGGTGCATAGAGATCGGTGTGTGCTGTTTGTCCGAGGAAAGGCCCTCGCGTCGCGGCTCCCTATTTCGACGGTAGCTTAGTGCTAGTGTACTAGGCGCTGTTTTGCAATATAAACACATATTTGAGATAACTTTATTGAACTGGTAACTATTTCGTGTCGGCAATAAACTGCAGCAGGCAAGGGGGGAAAAAAAGACGGCGAGAAACCGGCCTGCCAGCGCCGCCTCCGTGGAGGGAACGTCAGAGAACGTCACATTAGCTGCGGCCAAACGACGGTGCGGAGAGTGCGGTTGTCGGACACATCGGACGATGAAAATTTGCCCGGTTTGTCGCACGCCGGACGTCCGATCCGGCGCTTCGGCATGCGCACGGCAAAACACCTCGATTCCGGCTGCCGTTCAGGCGCGTCGGCCGCCGGATCGGACACCGAATCGGACCGTGTGTCTCCCGCTTTAGTTGGCGAACACGAGCCCATCAGCGCGCCGTCTGTGCAGCTCCGTGTGCTTGCAATGGTGGATGGCCTACGGGCTTCTTTGACGCCTACTGAGCACAAATTCATGATCACCGCTCGTATACACGCTTCCTACAGCGCTAGCTGTGGTGTTTACGAGATTATGTGCCCTCACCTTGAATTGGCGAGACCGCTCGACATGATCGCATCTATTTCTAGTGCGTGAGGCTTTCCATTGACTGTCACTACAACTAACCAACGTTTTGTTTATTTTGTGCTACAGTGGGTCATGACGATTCCGTTCACAGCTTCAAAGTGGACAAGAGACAGTCGTTTTCTCGCTCGTAGAAGCATGAAAAAGTGGGCTTGTGCTTGGCAATGAACTTTGACCGACACGCTTGCTTCCGGCCGGAGCAGCAGACGCGACAACTCGCCGTTTGTAGGCTGCCGGCCGATGGCGGTATCCCTCGCGAACGGCAAGATATTTACCTGCCGTAGAGAGGATCGGTCCAGGAACGATTCTTGAGGCGATTTTTGTCGCTGAATACGAGCATGGCCACGCCGGCTCGCCGTGCAGAGCGGAATCGGAACATTATTTTTCGATGAGTTCGCACTGACGCAATGCAGTCGATTGGCTCGTCGGTCGTGCAACGGACGGCGCGCCGGCGGGAAGCCGCGTCCACTTGAGACACCTCTCACGCGACGTATGTAGTACATACGTTCCAAGTTTCCAACGTTCTGCCGTTCCGCTGGTGGATGCACCGCCACGGCATCGATCTTTGCCATTCCTGCCGCGGCCGTGCCTGTCGCCGAGCGTAGGCTTAACTGGATTGGGCGGAGCTTGCAACCTTGGGGAGTAAAGTGGTAGTATTTGATCACGTGATCTTCAGGTTGGTTCCAGATCACGTGGTTTTAAACTCTCAATAGATGGTTTTTGGTCACGTGATCTAAAACTCCGTACGTCGTAAAGCGGGCTCATGACATCCTTTTACTACGTTTCTCAGAGATGGTAGTAAAACGATGTAATGTAACGCATTTTACTGCCGTATGCCAGAGTAATTTTCTGGTGCAAGGTAGTCTTCAAAGCTCATGAGCCGCAAAAACCCCAATGTCGGCTAACTTTTGTTTACAGTGTAGCACATCACCGATAGTGTGATTAAATCGCTCAGTTAGCACCACTCATTTGCGGATGTTATGCAGTAGTCATGCGATGAGCGATTATGCACTGAACGAGAAAGACTTGAGCAGCATCAAAGAGGAAAGCACGCCCTCTGTTGCTCAAAAGTTCACGGGGAGCACCGTGGTGCAGGACGAAGTTGCGTAAGATGAAAAAAAATGGCTGTGGCTTAGCTCGGCCATGCCAGGATATACGTAGTGAAAGCTAAGGCTATGGTTAGCCTTGGTTAATCCGGATAGCAAGTCCAGGTTAGTCTGGTTGTCTAGCTATGTTGCCGCGTTTAGCCAGTCGTTCGTGCGCTGTTCGTCTGTTTCCTGGACAATTCGTTTCCTCGTCATCTCGTTCCGATGTCGAATCTAGGCGTCTTGCTTGTCAGAATTGTCGCCGTGCATACTGCCGCCTCAACTGTGGTTGCGGTGGACGCGAGCTCTCCTTTTCAATCTTCCTACATGTTATCAGGCATGCGGCGCAGCTGGCGAAGCGAGAGCAGGCGAGTGCAACGACGAGGAACGCGCCGTGACGTCATACCAAACGGCGGCCGTGGAAAGGCGCAGTGCTGCGTAGCGGCGGAACACCTGTGGCTCGGTGCTACTAATGATGCATGCGCAGTAGTGACTGGCGAGCGAGAGAGAGAGAAATATATCCTCGGCGAGGCGCGCGTTGTGAAGTCATGTGCCTCCTCGGAGTACTGCCACGGCGAAACCGCAAGTTCGGGGACAGTAAAGCTTTCGCTTTAAAACGCAGCGTCTCTCGTTGTGGCTGTGGGCAAAGCTGCAGTCTCGGCGTAACGCTTGAGGTGGTTCATGCCTGCACTTACCCGCCTATTCCCAGAGGTGGTCGAGGAAAGCGGGTCATATAAGTCGATACCGACGAGGTCAAATCGACGGGTCGGGCAAGGAAGAGGCTGAAGTGTACCGGCCGGGCGTTGAGATGGAGCCTTGCGCCGCTTACAGGCTGTCAGTGGAACACGTGTGTACTTGCACACAAATGTCCAGTAGTAAATGTCCAGCGCCAGTAGTATTGCTTACGCAGGCGGCCATAGGTCTTGAGAACCTCGGCGTGAACACTTTGTTGATCGGTGTGAAAAGCAGCGAAGATTTCCGTGCGCGTGTGGCGGGCCATCAGACGCGTAATTCCGCCGATAGAGTAGATCTTTTCGAAAAGCGAAATGGGCGGCTTGGTGAGGGAGGGTTCCTGAGGCAGGATAAGCTCATGCATCAGTTAAAAAGTAAAGGAGTTGACAAATCCGCGCATCCTGTAATTGCTCCGACGACATGTCTGTGAACTCAATGAACGACAAGGAAGCCGAAGAAGTTGACGGAGTAACCGTGCCATACGCTAGCGGTGAGCGGGATACCGCGTCGGCGTCCGAGTGCTTGCAACCGGATCAGTACACAACACGAATGTCGTATTCTTGTAGGCGAAGCGCCCAACGACAGAGGTTTCCCGAGGGATCTTTCAGCGACGAGAGCCAGCTCAGAGCTTGACGATGTGTGACGACTTCGAAAGGGCGGCCATAAAGGTACGGACGAAATTTAGCCAAAGCCCAAATTATGGCTAGACACTCTTTCTCAGTGATGGAATAATTACACTCGGCTTTCATGAAGGTTCGACTCGCGTAAACAACGACGTATTCTTAGTATCCTGGCTTTCTTTGAGCCAATACTGCACTAAGGCCAACACCACTGGTGTCAGTATGTACCTCCGTAGGCACAATAGGTTCAAAGTGACGAAGGATTTGTGACCACGTTATAAGCACTGTAGTGTCAGAAAAGGTTCGTCGCACGCTCGTTACCAAGTATAAAGGCCGTTGGATGCTGTCAGAAGGTGGGTAAGAGTCGCTATGACGGAAGCAAAGTCGCGCACAAATCGACGATGGTATGAGCAAAGCCGAATGAAATTCCGAAGCGTTTTCATGGAATTGGGCTTAGGAAATTCGGCGACGGCACGGAGCTTCGCAGGTTCCGGTAGAACGCTCTCCTTGCAGATGACGTGACCTAGTATCGTGAGCTGGCGCGCAGCAAAATGGCACTTCATGCTAAGTTGAAGGCCAGCAGAGGCGAGGCACGTGAGAAAGGCACGAAGACATACGAGTTGGAAAATCTCGAGAAAGAACGACGATGTCGTCAAGGTAGGAGAGACAGGTACAGAGATTTGTAGCCACGAAGGATGCCATCCATCATCCGTTCGAAAGTAGCTGGGGCATTGCACAATCCGAACGGCATGATGTTAAAGTCATGCAGTTCGTCAGGGGTGACGAAAGCCGTCTACTGTTGGTCAGGTCTGGCAATTGGAACTTGCCAATAACCCGAGCGCAAATCCAAAGACAAGAAATATTCTGCCCCTTGTAAACAATCGAGAGCATCATCCATGAGCGGCAACGGGTATATGTTCCTCCGAGTTCTCTTGTTGAGGCTGTAGTCGGCACAGAATCTGATAGACCTATCCTTTTTCGCACAAGTACAACAGGAGACGGCCAGGTGCTGTGGTACGGCTCAATGACACCACGCTTAAGCATACCGTCCACTTGTCCATTGATAATACGCTGTTCTTCCACTGAAACTCCATATGGTCGTTGGAGTAAGGGCGCATGCCAACCAGTGTCGCTGTGGTGTGCGACGTTCGTTGTATGACCAAAAGATGGTTGAGCGCAATCGAAGGAGGAGGGGGAGTCTCAAAGAAGGAGCAGAAGTTCGCTGCGATGTGTTGAAGATAGATCGGCGGTAATACACGAATGGAAATTGTCTGGAGCTGAAAGTTTGTGAACAGGTGATATCATTGTATTCATTAAAAGATGGGGTTGGCCCTCAGCAAACGCTAAGGAGCGCAGGAGGTCAACATCTTGTATGTGCCCCAAAAATCCCCCATGAAGTGAAGTAACCGAGAATGTAAGCATGTTGGAAACGAATATGGTTGTAGCACCCAATTCATCGGGTAAGTACCGCAAATGGCAGTCGTAGGCCGCGGCGGCGAAGTACTTTTGACGGGGCAAACAGGACACTTCCATCTGAGGTGGCCTATTAGGGCAGGGATAGGAGGTTGGACGTTTTCTGGGCTATATCTGTGTCTGTAGCAACGATAAGTTTAGGAGCATTGAGAAGAGGATCCACTGAAAGAGAGGTTTGCAGTGTAGTAAGGTCTATAATGACGCGATGACGCGAAAGGAAGTCCCATCCGAGAATAATGTCGTGGGCCCATAACGGCAGCACGAAAAACTGTTTGTCATAAAGTTCACTTTGAGTAACGACACGTGCGGTGCACATAGCTGAAGAAGCAATATACTGTGAGCTAGCAGTGCAAAACATTAGTTTCTGGAGCAACATGGCCACTTCTTTAATCTTGCAGCGTAGGTTCTCGCAGATAACGGAAACGACCGCCCCTGTGTCGATAAACGCTAGTGCAGTGGTTCTTTCAACAGCGACGTGGGTAAACTTTTGCGGCAAAACAGATGCAGGCCTTGGGTAGTTCTACTTGCATGCAGCTGTGGCCTTCGTAACTGCAGCAATCAGTTTCCCTCTTCTGTAGTAGGCAAGTGGTGCATGGATGACAGTGAGCGTAGTCGCTGGGATGGTGACCGGTGGTTGGCATAGGGTGGTTGATGATCAGGGGTGTACTTCGGTGCCGTCCGTGACGATTAAGGAACAGACCTGCCCCCGACGTCAATTGGAGAAGGTGGACAACGGCGACAGTGGTGGGCGACGTGTCCAGCGACATCACTGGCGAAGCAGACGGGCCTATCGTCCGGCGTTCGTCACGCGTCTGGGCGGCCTAAAAACGGAGCCCAAGGCCTCGCAAAGGGGAGCGCCGCAGCATGCACGGCAGTTGGCGAGGCCTGGGTTGGCATTGGAAGCATAGGTAAGCGGCGCAGTGACGGGTAGTTGTGGGGGCATAGGTGGCAGCAACTGGGTCCGAATGACGTGTTGAAGGTTCGGAGCCAAAGTCTGCGCAGGTTCGTGCGTCAGAGGTAGTACTGAAAGCTAGCTTCACGGATAAAGTCCTTCATTCTGGTCAGCAGCGGATGTTGAACGGCACGGCGGGTGGCTATAGCGGCAAGCTCGATAGTGTGTTGGGCGTCGTGAAGGCTTTGCGAGCAATCATGCGCTCCTTACGCAACTCGTCAATGGTTCGACACAATAAGACGAATGTAGCGATCGTGGCGGAATCGCGGCACCATTTTTATCTACTTTCTTGGGTATTTATGAGTGTTAGCCAGCGTGACCACTCGCAAACCTTGGCGGCGGATGTGGAGCATCCTTTCTGCAGCAGACGTCACAAGAACGTGATCTATTTGGGTGAAGACAACCGGTCAGCAAACCCACACATGCTATCTGAAGGCATCACGGTTGCCGGATTCGAGACCCTTTCTTCTCGTTTATTACACAACGACGAGTGGCTCACACATTGAGAGGGTAAGCCAGCACAATCACTGGAACACGCCTCCCAACTGAGGAACGTTATTCTTTTTTTTTTTGACCGACATGGCGATGATATAGTATACCAGCCATGCGGATGCACTACCTAAGTAGGCCTGTTTCGTTGAGGAGATCAAGAAGTGTTTTTGTGATTCGGATGCTAAGAAGAAACGAGCGGAACTAACGTTAGCTCAGTGGTCTCAGGTCCCCGGAGAGACACGCACCACTTTCATCGAGGAATTTCTAAAATTGAGCAAGATTGTAAACCCTCGAATGTTAGAAAAAGATAAGATGGGATACCTTTTAAAGGACATAACTGAAGACGTATATAACTCCCTAATTGGAAAAGACATCTTCGAAACCGTATCAGACGTGATACGGTACTGTTGTACCTTCGATATACTGAAGACTCATCGAATTACACCGAAATTTGGACGGCTAGCTAGCGTGATGAGTGTGGCCAGTGTGGACACCAGTTCTCCAACAGACTTATCGTCCACCATTCATCAGATTTTCCGTGAGCAGATCCTTCGACCCGAAGAACAAGCACGTTGTGTGGCGCCCCATTACAGCTCCTGCGCTTTCCGAGACGCCGTTTATGCAACCCCCTCGACTCCTTCGCAGCACTGGATAAGGAGGAGGAACCAACATTTTTATTTAAACAGCGGACTGAGGTTCTTGAGGGTGGAGCCCCTATTCCAGGGCCCCACTGGCTCTAGCGGCTCGTTCGGCCAGGTCCAAGGTTGCCTGCTGGCTTCCTAGGTCCTGCCGAGCGAGTCGCGCCTCCCACGACGTTTCACATTCGTTGCGCGCGACGAGGGGCGGGTTGCCCTCTGCTGGTCTTTGTTTGCAATGCCAGGGGATGTGTTCGAGGGTTGATCTAGCTGTCGCCGCACCAAGGACAGTAGTCGTCGTATTTGGACGGGTGTTATTGGGATGCCTGTGAGTTTACAGTGGGGAGGCGTCATTGTCTGTCTGGGGCGTCTTTGCGTTTCGAGGATATCTCGTGACAGCGTAGGTGTGAGGGGTTCCTGCCAGGTTGCTGCGTCCGCGGCCACGGTGTCGGCGTCTCGAAAAATTAGTCCTCAAGCCAGGTTACGCCCGTTCGTTTCGCTGCGGACGGTGGTAGCTACAGAGACCCGAGCGAACAATTCATTATGACCCGAGCGAACAATTCTATAACGATTCTTTTGACCGCAGCCTTGAACAGCGCCCACGTTTCGTTCGTTCTCGACGACCAGCCACTGCCTATGACTTATAAGCAGGCCACTGCCTATGACTTACTCTCCACGGCAGAATGGCCGCGGCAGAACATTGTCATCAGCATTCCAAAGTTCGCCTTATGCCAGTGTGCAACAGCTGTGCCACACCAGGTCACATGCCCAGATATTGTAACCAACACCGACCGTCTGGCTATGGGAAATCGATGCCGTCTACGTGGCACAGTAGTCGTATCTGGGACACACAGCTGCCAGAGACCTCCGCTCTAGGAGGCCACTTTCGAGAAGGCAGGCCATGTTATTCAACCCTAGGAATCTACTCTGAAGAAGAAAGAACCCGCAACCGTTCGCCTGCTTCCGATCGCACTCTGACACCCCCACCAGCTTTCCGAGCGTACCGATCATCCATCATCTCCCCGACGGCGCATCGCATCATCATCTCCTCGGCGCCGCTTCACGTCACCCCCGCCGGAACACCAGCCAGTGCGGCCGATGGAGTTGAGGTATGTGGAAAACCATCGCTGCCTACTCATATACCTGCAACTATTTTTATGCTGATGAATAAGGTTCGTGCTCTCATTGACGGTGTCTCCACCATGGTTTTAGTCGACACGGGCGCAATTATTTCCGTCATGAGTCTGCTGTTAAACGCCTTCTGAGACGCACGGTTATGTTTCGTTGGGACCAGAGCACTAGATTTCGCCGAATAAGTGTAGTGGTGACTCATTATACCCGGTTGGTGTTTGCTATGTGGATGTGTCCTTGAGCGGCCGAGTTTTTAACACTGAGTGTACTGTCCTTCCTGGTTCCACTCACGACGCCATTTTAGGGATCCATTTTAGGGATCCAGTTGTGTGCTGCCAACTGCAATGTTGACTACCGAACGAGCTAACTCAGTGGGGGCGTGTTACATCCGTGATCTTGGAAGACTCGCCAAGCCAAGAAGGTGTGTTTTGTGTTTTCGAGGATACAGTTGTGCCCACTTTATCCGCGATCCGCGTTTCTGTTGTATGCTCAACTGGCAAGCCGTTTGATGCTGAAATGGATCCTGTACATGTGAACTGGGACCCTAAAGAAAAATGTGTTGGTTCCGCATTACATGGTATCGGTCCTGAATGGATGCACAGGGCTGTGGGTGATAAATTGTTCTACTGAAGCGGCAGTGCTGCCTCAAGGCTTAAAGCTTGCCACATTTCAGGAAGACTCGCCGATACCCATGGCAGTGCTTACAGAACTCGCGGACACGGGAGAACGTATAATAAGCATTATTCCGTGGCACTATAACGTTATCCAGCCCTTTCGGCACGTATGCGACACCACTTTACCAACTTTTCTTTGCTGAGGATCCTTTCTGGCGGCATTTTAAACGTTCAGTTGCACGCTGCCGTGATTTTCGACCAGCCACCGCAAGCTAAGCAAGAGGAAGCGGATCAATCACAGACGCCGGCACCCCCCTCTTCAGCCCGTGGATCTAATTTCACTGTGCTGGCTCGGCTCCATCGAATCGCTCTCCACTTCAACGTACTCCTCACCTCCTGTCAACCTATTCGATCAGAAAATCTGCTGAATGTCGGCAATGCTATTTGCTTTGAAAGCAAAAAAAAATTACCTCCTATAAACGAGGAGCGTGTTTAATTGGGCTTTTCAAACAACGCTGCGCGTTACTGCCCGATGCTTGCGTCGGTGGTTATGTAAATTTGATGTCAGTAGATTGGAATAAAAAGAGATTGGAATAGTTTTACGTTACAGGGCCCATGAAAACCACACAAAATATTATGAAGCTGGCTTGTCATTTCAATGCCTTTGTTGAGGGCTGACTGATGATTTGGAATAACAGCGGAAATATTTTTATGCGAAGCATACTAGCCGCACAACCACGCTCTTCCTTGCTGCGCCGCGCGCGGCCGCGTTCCGTTCCGTTCCAAAAACATTTATTTCCATCAGAGAAGGAGACCCCCTACTCCCTGCCCCTGGCGCGCAGGCCTAGGGACAGGGGCGGGGGTCTCCGCGACTAGATACAGGGGCGGGGGTCTCCGCGACTAGATGCAGTCAAAGAGTTGTTGACTCTTCGCGGCCTCTGCCGCCAGATGGATGGCTCTCCTCTGCATGGCGGAGTCCGCGCTTTGCAGAAGGGTGTCCCAGGCTTCTCTACTATTTATTCCTTCCTTGACACCTGGGGAGTCTACGCATTGCCAGATTATATGGTCGAGGGTCCCCCTCTCCCCGCATCGTCTATATCGTCTATATCGATATATCGTCTATATCGTCTATATCTTCGTCTTTCAGTACGTGTGACGCCCATACTGGATTTATGTAGTTTCCTGCTTGCAGTCTGCGCCAGGCTCTCGCCTCTCTATTTCCGAGCTCCTTGTCCGGAGGCGGGACAGTTCTACGCTGAAGCTTATAGTTTTCAATTATTTCTGTGTAGGTCTATAGTCTCTCGTCTAGTTTCTTGCAAGCGGGCGGCTCTGTTCCTGCCCGGAAGTAGAGATCTCGGGTTAGGAAGTGTGCCGCCTCGTTGCCTGGGACCGACGTGTGAGCTGGTGCCCGTACGAGGCTGATTTTTCTGTCAATTTTCTTTCCTGTTAGTATTCGTATCGCTTCTGGTGCGATTCTGCCTTTTCCGTAATTGTGGATGGCTGTTTTGCTGTCGCTTATTATGTAGCTCGCTTTGGTCCCGACACAAGCAAGCGCGATTGCTACTTCTTCCGCTGCTTCCAGATTGCGGCTGCGTATTGTTGCTGCTGAGACTGCTTCGCCTTGGCCATCTACCACTGAGGCTACTGCCGCACCCAGTTTGCCGCTGGCCGCATCCATGTACGCCACTATCTCCCTATCTATTTCGCTGAAGCGTCTGACCAGTGCTTCGGCTCTCTTTTCTCTCCTTTCTTTGTAGAAGGTGGGGTTCATGTTTTTGGGAAGTGGGTCTATCCTTAGCTGTTCTCTGATTTCTCTTGGGATGTCACGTTTCTTTTGCAAGCCTCTGTCTGTCTGCGGCCCCACCATGTTAAGGATATCTCTGCCTGTATATGTTTGGCTGAGTCTTTCCTGTTGGGCGGTTTTAACTGCTTCGGCTGGTTCTTGCCAAGTATTGTGAATTCCCATTGTTAGGAGTCTCTCAGTAGAGGTGCTTATGGGTAGTCTGAGTGCTCGTTTATAGCATCTTCTGATTATCGAGTCTAATTTGTCTCTTTCTGAAGCCCGGATGTTAAGGTATGGTGTGGCGTAGCTAAGTCTGCTGATGACGTACGCTTGTACTAGCTTAACTAGGCCTCTTTCTCTTAGCCCTCTCCCCTTGAGAGCTATTCTTCTGAATATCCCGGTGACTTGTGCTGCATAACCTTCCAGTTTCCTTATGGTTTCGTCGTTATATCCATTGCTTTGGATGAAAAGTCCTAATATTCTTATCTTATCTACTTTGGGTACTGGTTTGCCCCCAACCGTGATGTTGAGATCGCTGTGTCTTTTCAGCCTTAATGATTTGGGGTTGTACATTAACAGTTCCGACTTTTCTGGTCAGCAAGTAAGCCCCCTAGTTGCTGTATACTCAATTACTGTGTCCGCGGCTGTTTGCAGTTTGTTTTCTATTTCCGCGTCGTTACCTTTGTGTATCCAAACATTTATATCGTCTGCGTACATGCTGAAGTTTAAATTTTCCATTTTCCTGAGTTTATTCGGGAGGCCCCTCATAGCCAGATTGAAGAGGAGTGGGGAGAGTACAGATCCTTGCGGGGTACCTCTGTTTCCCAGTTCTATTTCTTCCGATTCCAAATCCTGGTATCTAATCTTTGCCGTCCTGTTTGTCAGGAAGTTCTTTATATAGTTGTAGGTTCTGCATCCTACACCTATTTCTTGCATTTCTGTCAGGATTGCCTCGTGTTTGACATTGTCAAAGGCTTTCTTGAGGTCTAGAGCTAGGATTGCTTTTATATCTCTCGATCTTGAGTTTATGATGTCGTGCTGAAGCCGCAGCATCACGTCCTGGGTACTTAAGCCCGGTCGGAATCCAACCATCTCATTCGGCCATAGTTCATTTCCCTCCATGAATCGGGTTAACCTTGTCTGGATTACATGTTCCTTTAATTTCCCTACGCATGATGTGAGGGAAATCGGCCTGAGATTCTCTAGCTTAGGGGGCTTGCCCGGTTTGGGGATTGGTATGATGCTAGCCACTTTCCATTGTTTCGGGAGTTCGCCTTTCTCCCATACCTGTAGAATGTATTTGGTTATAGCGGTGATTGGCTCATCGTCTAGGTTCCGCAGCATTTTGTTTGTTATCCCATCTGGGCCTGGGGCCGATTTCGTTTTAAGTCTGATTATTTCCGCTCTCACTTCTGCCTCTATTATGGGTGCATCTAGCTCCTCATTTAGGGGTCCCCCATACTCTGGTAGGTTGGTGCAAGTCACGTTTCATATGTATGTTTGTTTGATCTCTTCCATGAAGCTCTCGTCTGTTCCGTCGTATTTATGTCGTGTTTTGGCTAGCCTTATGTTTGTCTGCGACTTTGATTGGGTTGGGTCTAGCAGGTGTCTTAGGATGTTCTATGTTTTAGCTAAACTCATACCTTCTTCCATGTCATCACATGTGCTACACCAGTTTTGCTCGCATAGCTGCAGTGCGTATTTTTCAATCTCTCGATTTAGTCTGGCTATTCTTCTTTTTAGATTCCGGTTCCATCTCTGTTTTTTGAGCCGGCTTTCTAGACTACCCTTTGCTTCCCACATGTGCAATAGCTTGTTGTCTGCTATAAGTGGAGCGTCTTGGCCTTCTAAAGTAACCGTTGCTTCGGTGACGTGTTTTTTAAGTGTGTCTGTCCATTCTCTTAGATCTGTGATGATTGTGGTTGGAGATTCCTCTCGCCGCTTTCTAAATCTATCCCATTCTGTAACTTTTAGCTGTTTTAGTCGTTTTTCCTTTACTCCCTTCATTAATGTGGTAGCAATTATATAGTGATCGCTGCCTAAGTCTTGTCCTGTATTGTCCCACGTTACTGTTCTGGTGTTTTTGGAGAGTGTTAGGTCGGGTGTGGTATCTGCGGTGACGCTGTTTCCTTTTCTAGTTGGGTTTCCTGGGTCGGTGTGTAGTGAGAGGTTCAGTTCCTGTATGTCCTCCCACAGCTGTCTTCCCTTGCCATCCCTTCTGTTGTATCCCCATTCCTCATGCAACGCGTTTAGGTCTCCTACTATGAATAGGGGGTTCTTTCCTGCTGCCTTCAGGGCTTTGCGGAAGATGGCCCTAAACCTGACTTTTTTCTGTCTAGGACTTGAGTTGATGTTTAGTAGAAATAGGCTGAGCTCTTCTTTTCTACCCGTAAGCATCTCCACTAAGACTCCTTCTGTGTCCCTGGATTGAATATCGTGTTCGATTGTTGCTACATTTCTTTTCACCAGGGTTGTTACCCTCGATTTTTCCCCCTTATCACTGTGAAACGCCTGATATCCTGGGAGGGATGCTAATTTACCGGTTTCTTGCAGCGCTATTGCTAGCGGCTTTTCTCCTAGTGTATCTACGTAGTTTTGCAGTAGCGCTCGCTTGCGTTGGAACCCTCGGCAGTTCCATTGCCAAATGATAGACTTAATTCGTGCGTTTCTGGCCATATTGGATTTGGGTATAGAGTCCTCTAAGTTTTTCTGTCGCTCCACAAGGGCAACTAGCTCGGTTCTTTGTGTTTGTAGTTCAGTTCTCTGTGCCTGTAGTTCTGCTGTTATACCTTCAAATCTTTGGTTTATATTTTTTGTATCTGGCTGAGTGCAGTCATGACGTGTGCCATTAAGTCTCTTTGTTCTGTCTGTATCGTTTTCATTGCGTTCCTATTCGCCTCGCATTCCTTCTTTAGTTCTGCTCACATGTCTGTTTCGTTATCTCCTTTCCGTTTAAGTGGGGGTCTCCTGACTGTTTCTGATTCATCCATTTTCTCTCCTTCCATTTCCCGCTGCTTGGGTGTTGGGGGAGTGGTTTGTTGGGCTACCTGCTTGGGTTGTGCGGGTTGTGTGCGGGGAGGGGGGGATGTTGCCTTCTCTTTTTCTTTTTGCGCTTTCATAAGGTTATTCATGAGCCCTTGTAGCTCCTCTACTTTTTTCTTTAAGTGTTCTATTTCTCTGTCCTTATCATCTTTGGCCTGGGAGGACCCTTCTACAAAGCTTACTTGTTTGGGCTCTCTGCTTGGATCCCTGCTTCTGCTTCGTCCCTTGCCCCATGGGTCCTTTGGGTCCCTGGATCTCGATCTCCTGCGTCCCCTGGTCTCCTGGCAACCGGGGGTCAGCAAGTTTCCTTGGTTGTTTCCTTCCAGCTTGGGGAAGTCCTCCTTGAGCAGTTTCTCAGCTCCGTCCGCAGGGGGTTTCCGTTGTTGGGTCTTCAGCTCCTCCTGCTTGTCTTTCTTCTTCTTCCAGATTTTTTTTCTTGATTTCGTACGGTGTTCTGTACAGCTCTTTGCATCTCTTGTCGCCGAGTGGGTGCTCTTTCCCGCAGAGCTGGCATTTGGCTTCGCATTGGTGGTCCTCCTGCGGGTTTTCTTCCCCACATCTTCGGCATTTTTTGTTGTCCGGGTTTTGGCACACGTCCGATCTGTGTCCCAATCGACCGCACGCATAGCATACCTCGTACTTTTTCTTGTACAGGACGCATCTCGTTGGCGTGAGCGACAGGTACACTTGCCTCGGAACTGTGCTTTCTTCGAAGAGGATAAGTACGGCCTTCGTTCCCTTGCCCAGCCTTCGCACTCCTAGGATTGGGGGGTTCTTCGCACTGAAGTACTCCATTCTTTCTTTGATTTCGTCTTCAGTCCAGAATAGAGGTACGTCGTATATGACGCCTTTCCCGCTGTTCTCTGGCGCCGCCACGTATGCGTTGACGTTCACCTTTTCTTTGCCTATCGTCAGTTCTCTGATCGCTGCATACTTATTTCTCGTCGTTTTGTCCTTTGTAGCAATGAGGATCGATTGTTGCTTCGTGTTGAACGTGATGATGTCGTCCACACCTCTGTCACTTGTCTCGGCCGCCCCGCTGATTGCGTCAGCCACGAAAGCTCCTCCGAGTTGGAGTAATTTCTCTAGTCCCCCTTGAGGTCTCATAATTATCTTCTCGTAGTCGGGCGGAATTCTCGTATGTTGCCTTTCCACCGACTTCTCTGCCTTTCTTCTTCCCTCGCGTCGCTCCGCAGCACGCTCCCGTATGCCTCGGTTCCCGGCGACGTGGCCGCCTTCTTCCAACTCCGCTGGTGCTATTTTTCCGCTCCTCTTCGTTTTAAACCACTGTCCCGGAATCTTCAGCTCGTCGGGATCAATTTCCGTACCTTCTACAACCTCCATGTTGCACGAGGTCGTCTGGGCACGGCCGTTAGGCCTAGCCTCTACCTCTGCTCCCTAGCGCGTCTAGGCCTCGTTAGGCCTAGCGGCCTTCGCGGCACGGTGCGGCTTCGTGAGCTCAGCAAGCTGGAGAATTCGGTCCCATCTTGTTAATTCCGGTGAATCCGCGTTCGGACCTCTCTTCTCCTTGAATCCAGCGAGAAACCAAGACCGTCGAATCCAACTTGTGCTCGAGCGGCCGTAGTCGACGGAGCCCATCGAACGCACGTCTGCTCGAACGATCGTCGTCGTCTTCGCGCGGCCGCGTAGCTACCATATGACGTCATAACAGCTGCAAAAGCGGAGGCTCCACTCGTGCGCTCGCTTGCGGCCGTGTAGCTACATAGCCGGGTCTCAGCTCGCGCGCTCGCCTGCATGAGTTGTTTCTTCGTCTAGCCGAACCAAATATAGCCAAGCAACAGCAGTTCACCAGGCTAAACAGTGGTTCAACAACTAAAATAAAGGCTAGTATGCTTCGCATCCTGGGCTTAACCTTAGCTAAGCCACAGCCATTTTTTTTTCTCCTAGTTCTAATTAATTGAGAGTGCTTGGTGTAATACGAGCTTATTCATTTAAATAATTTGTCACATTCAAGGAGTGAATTCAAAGATTTAACTTTTGCTCGGATTAATATCCCAGAATTTCACCATGCAAATGAACAGTTTTACTCCACCTCCTTTCCAACTGCTATGCCGAGCGATTTCTTGCACGAAGGGCGAAGATACTCGATCAAGTAGATAGAAGGTGTCTTAAAATAATCAATATGTCAAGTTATCAAGCACATAAGGTACCTCTTTAATTACAGCTTCACGCTTTCACCGCTCACTAAACTTCACGACTATGGGGGTGCATTTCTTTTTTCGGCGGAAAACATTAAATAGCAAATGCCACCGTATACTTTTCAATGATTGTCTCATGAATTGCTTCTTCCAGTTTCTCCAGAATCCTGAAAAACTTTCATTTGGAGCAACTTGGACATTCCTAATTGAAATTTTATTGTTTTCATTATTTTCTAGCGCAGTGACACGTCGCAGAGTTTCCGCAGCACGCAGTTAGTCGACGAGGGTTCGTAGTTTCCACCTCGAGCTTTAAAAAAGGCTTTTAGAAGAATTTTACACTGGCTTTCGTTTCCTTGTGCTTATCCTTGTGTTCCAGTTCGATAGTTGCGCGCCTCTCTCGAAACTCCTGCCGACATTCATAGATAAGTTCAGCGTCATCTGTTCGCGCTTGTCAAAATCAGTGGCAACCGCGGCACCTGTAAGTACATCAATGAAAGACAACGGAATATTTTACCTACCCTGTTCGTTCTGAGCGATCCAGCAGCGGCTGCCGCAGCCGAAGTGGCAATCACTGCGCTTGTCCCATCTTTAAACCGATGCTGGCACTGTAATAAAGTTTAGAGTCGCACACGATTTGATGTCCACCTGCGGCTGTCTCCTGTGATGGCGGAAGTACGTGCGCACTATGAAACTGCGCCGTCGTTTCTTTGTCGAGGGCAGCGCAGTAATTAATCCATGCACTGTCCAACGTAAGCGCAACTTCAGCAGCAACATTGCCATTCTGCTGCGGTAAAATCATGGCAGTTGTTTGCATCAATCTTGAGCACCTGCGGCTTCCGCAGCTAGAGAGTAAAGCACAGCACATGCCGGAGTTTTGTCCTAAATAGGGGCTGTGCCTCTAACCTCTAACCTCTGTCCAGCAGCTATGAAAATAAACTTGGCGCTCTAGTAACTAGGAAAAGGACTCTAAGTACCTCAGATCGACCAAGTCACGCTGTTGTCGTTTAATTTCCATATATTCGGTGATCATCGAGCGAAACCATCGCGCGTTCAGGTGGAATTGGCGCAGCGCTAGAGCTTTGCAACCCTCGTTGCGATCACCCGTAAGTTCGCACCAGCTATGGGAACTGACGGTGCGAATGAGTTTCGCCATTGAGAAACAAGAAATGTAATAACTGTTTTCCAAAAGGGTATATATGATGATCATGATTTTTTTTATTTACAAATTCCCGAAGAAGGTTCTAACGGAAGCTATGATGGCTAGTTTCAACATTTAGCCATAGTGGATATGGTTTGGAGCAGCCATACTTGAATATAATTTAGAGATATAGCTAACTTTATCAAAATACCTCTGATGAAGGCTTACTTGTAGTAATACAGTTTTTTGCAGTATACGTAAAACCTTTAGCCACTGGGAACTATTGTGATTCCATCAGGGCTATACCGAATATGCAGATGAACTGAAAATATAGTTAGCGCTCCGGAGGTGCTCATATAATTCAAGAGGGCTGCAAGAAAGACGAAAAAAATACAGTTTAGTATTGCGAATATCTCCGAAAGCAGCACCGCATGCTGTGAGAGGGCAACAGCTATCCTTTTTCTGCAATACAGTTTATGACATTGGCTACTGAATTTATACACGCATTAGCATTTAAAGCTACCATTTAATGCGACAGCACATAACAATTTCGTTTTAAGCAGTAGAGGTATATCTTGGCGGCTAGTAAACGTTTAGTCGACTAAACACCATGACTGCAAGTCTCTTGTAATCGACAAGAGACTTCGCTTGGAATTTATTTTATTTTCCGGTAAGTTCGTTGCTTCCGCAGCTGACATGCCAGCGCCACCACGTGCGGAGGGCTCAGGAAACGCTGCGTTTATTGCTATAGGAAATCTACGGACGTTCGAGGCGCACTCACGCCATCGCAGTTGACATCGACGCGGCATCGACGAGAGAGAGAGAGAGAAGGAGATTCTTGATGATGGGAAGGAAAGGTTGGGGTAAAGTGCAGCGCAGTAACTGTCTCTCAGCAGAGGACACCTCAACCGCGCTGCACAGGGGGTAGGGAATAAAACGACATCGACGCGCATGTGCAGCCCTTACACGCAGAACTAGGTCTTCGATGATGTGAGAGACGCGTCGTGTGTTCGGCTGGGAATTAAACAAAGGACGCCAAGTGGACTCACCTTCCTGCTACGCTCAACCGACCCTGCAGTAGAGCCAGGGCAGCGTTCTGCTTCCAGCTGCTGGCACGAGAATTGTGCGCCGAAATGTTTCTGCTGAACTTGTGCGCGCACGCCACACCAAGAGTGCGGTACGGTCGGCGCACTTCAAGTCGCAAGCGCTGGTGGTCTTTCCTTCGGTCTCATATATCGCATCGGTGAGGTGTGACACCTCTTTCGGGTGCCGGAGGGTGATACCAGTAGTGGCGCTCTTCGTCGCGCCAGCTTAGGGCTGCTGTATGCGGTTCCCAAAGGCGGAGCACACCGCACACACAGATAGGCGATCGGTGAGTACAATGCATAGTGCACTTCAACTCGGTGCCTGCAGTTTCGGCGCGACTACCTCTTATTTTTCAGCTTAAGAGGAAGCTTTAGCTCTATATCCCCTATCTATAATGTCACGCGATGGTGACGTTGAAGAACACAGTAGCAATACTGTGAAAGACAAAACTAACCTTTATTGGGCGAACCTGTGCCCACAGAAACAGGCTACACTTATAGCACAACGATGGCGGTGAACACGGTCGGCGATCGTCGAAAATCTTATCAGCGGGTCCAGCGCGTCGGCTTTTATACAGAAGTCATCGAATTCTCCAGACTAATCTTTGGGACCCGCATGCCTTCCACAAAGTCTACACCATTCGCGTCACGCGATGAAATCAGATAACGCAAGGTTCGGCGACAACAGACAGCGGATAGACGCATCGATAACTTTCCAGAATCTTCGGATACATGCAGGCGCGTCCCGCGCTGTGCGATAAGATTTGTTAGGCGGCGAAACATGGGCGCCCGATAAATATAAGTACACTCTCGATCAATTTGAAGGTGATCGCTCGAGCTGCAACCAGAAGGCCTGCCAAGCAGCATAACGGCCGATTTCTGAACTGCGAAGATAAAAATTGCGCTGCCTTCTTCCCCTTTTACGCTCGTCCAGGCTGCAACCGTCACCCCCAAAACGCATTTTTGTGCTTGTTACCCTTTCATGGCAATGACGTGTGTGCGTGGCTGCCTCATGCATACATTGGCTAACAATGACGCCTCTGTGCAATAGCTGATAAGGCAGTCGAAATGAATTCGCAGGTTATCTCGTGAAGGGTGACGAAAAGCTGCGAATTGCCAGACGGACTGACAGCTGCTAAGCGAACAGCAAAAGAGAGAGAGGGAAGCTATCTGATGTTTTCCCATTGACTGACGATGATGACGCAACGTGGCGCTGCTCCTAGTTTCGGTCGCCGCTCGAGCGATCACCTTCAAATTGATCGCGACTGTACATGTGTCAATATACATCGGAAAACACAATTTCTTTCTCTCGGCAACCACTGCACCGAATTTAATGAGGTTTGTTGTTAAAAATCTCGTGACAATTGGCAGCGCATCTTTTTACTGGGGTGGTCTATCTTTTATCAGAAATTGTTGAAAATCGCAAATATTCTGAAAAAGAAAGTGTCACGTTTAAAACTCTGTAACTAAACATTGAAAACAGATATGACAGTTGCGTCTATTGTATATCATAGCACATCTAAAGCGGACAAAATTGG
Organism: Dermacentor albipictus; assembly: GCF_038994185.2. Taxonomy (NCBI): domain Eukaryota; kingdom Metazoa; phylum Arthropoda; class Arachnida; order Ixodida; family Ixodidae; genus Dermacentor; species Dermacentor albipictus. The sequence continues at coordinate 92,944,681 of NC_091825.1, forward strand.
TATTTAGACATGGCTCTTTCGTGCACCATAAGTATGAAAGTAGAACTTTGCAAAACCCTTCTAAGTATTGAGTGTAACGAGAACAAGGTGAAAGCAGAAGCCAACGTTCCGACAAGTGTAATAAGAAAGGCCTTGAAAAAGACAAGTCCACTTGTCAGAACGTTGGCTTCTACTCTCACCTTATTGTGTTTTTGCTCATCATCTTGAATTTCCATCCCCCGCCTTCCCCGTGTTTTCCCTGGCCCTCTAAGCATTGTAACATATTCCCGTAAGATATAAATTGATATAGCAAATTTACCTAATTTGGGTCTTCTCACGGTTGCAGTTCACAGAACGGCGATACTTATTTTAGTGCACGAAGTAAAATTTGTAAACTTCGGGCTTCCGTCTTTTTTAACTCGCACTTTCTTTAATTGAAAAAATTTGAGATCCTAAATGAAGATTTCATTTCCAACAATCACTAGAATTTAGCGTTCCCTTTAAAATACACTAGTCGTCTTTGTATCTGCCAACGGGTTACCTTAGAAAAGCATTTCTGCGTTTCACATGTATTGTATGCATTGTATTTATGTATTTAACATGTAGCTGGGCCTTCGCTTGAGCGAGGAAGATTACGAGTTGCAGAACGCAGTTTTTTTTTTTCATTCTCACCACTAGGAAACATTTCTGTATGGCGTGAAATAAATACAGAAAAGTCGGCGGATCACACCTGTATGTGTGAGTAAATGATAAGAGAAGCGTTTTCTGATGTTTACTAAAGTGCGGAAATACTCCCGAGTACTTTTTTTTTCACACCCATTCATTCGCTCGAGCATCGCTCTCTCCCTTCTCTGCACCTGGGAAAGCGGACCGCTCCACCGCAAAAGCGGCGGCCTACACTATGGCCACTGCTGGCCGCGCATATCAACTGGACTGAAAAACTTTATTGTGGTCCTACAGGACGCGCTCAGCGCTCCTGCAGATCCAGACAAATGAATGGATCATCGAAAGCAGGGATTCCGATGCAATCCAACAGCGATGAGTCGGAGTAAGAGTCGCTATGAAATATATCTTTCTCTGTCTGACTTCAATTCTCGTTTCCATTGACTATTATGTAGTTCAGGGCTCCTCTCTAAATGCCCGCTCTAGTCCCATTTCGTTATCTTCTTTCTTTGCTCTCGGCTGCTTACGTGACCAACTTCTTCGCTTCTCCACTGTAAACATAATTTTATATTGCGGACTCTGCTACTCAGTGGCACATGCCCAAAGGGGGATTGACGAAAAATTTTCAGATACCCAGTGGCAAGTGCCCGGTTGCCTAAATACAGTGTCCCAAGTTTTCTATTCTCGTATATACTCAGTGGTCCAAGTTTTCTGTTTTGAAATACACTTATTGGTACATATGCAGTTGCGCACTCTAAGTGGTTCAAGTAGGAGCATACTTGGCAAGGCGCCATCCAGCACCCGCAAAGCGAAAGTGCAGAGACGCAGAACGTGAGCAAATGCACGCCTATTTAGTGGCGCAGGATTTCGTCTGGCCGGGATCTCGACAACAACGGTGGATCGTATCGCGTACATGCTGGGGCGTTAATTTTATGAATGCAGTATCCTTCGCTTTACTACAGTTTCATGCGTCACAACTCCAGCCGTTATAGAGCAGCAACGTCTACCATGGCCGGATACACACCGCGTCAATCAGAGCCCATTGCGGCACAGGAGTAAACAGGAACACCTGACATAACGGCACCGCTATTCAGGCTGCCTAAGCTGGAACGTTGCATGTAATTTCGATAGCGCTTAACGAAATGGCAAGTGAATTTCGGTCCGGAAGTTTGATGGCGGCGCAGTTGGTTCAGTATCACGTGAAAGAGGTTCATGTGCTGTAGAATATCATTTGACATAACCGTTGTGGGGCCTCTCAGCTGGCGCTTCGGCCGCGCGAACTGTCACGTTCTCGGCGGTAATCATAGGCTTAGTGTGGGAGCTTGGGCTTGTTGGTGACTCACTGGAAAAAGGACACAGCGCAAAAAAAAAAAAGACAGGGCCATGAGAGAGCGACCCGCACACAGCGCTGTGCGCGCCTCGCTCTCTCGTGTCGTTGTCTTTTTTTGCGCTGCGTCTTTTTTCAAAGGAAAACTTAGAGTTGGCTGGTAATAGCATTCGAACCTTTGTTTCACTGGGTGCCTCAACTAAATCGAGCTACTGCGTGACCTGCAATAGATCTAAGTGACCTGTAACATTACAACCTTCCCTGGCATAAATAACGTTAGTATAAGCTGCCTGGACATCTACTGAAGCAGATCTACAGGAACTGAATGAATTCAATGAGTTCCAAACTGATTGAGGACGCAGGCTTTCGCCTACGTCCTCGTCAGCTTATGCTAAAACAACTCAGTTCTTTTGTTTAATTTAGGGAATTTAATGAACAAAAAGACATTTACCTTCCACCACGCGAAATGGTTTCTGTTGACACAAGGACAATGCGATAATTTCCAAGTATCCGATTATTTCCTGGAAAAAAGCGATTTGTTTATTGACTTCACATATTGCGTCTGCATTTAAGGGAAGTGCTGAAGGCAGGTGCACTTAGAGAAGCCATCGGCTCGTTTCGCATTCTCATGAGTTTGTTCCTACAGTGAGCAACGAAGCTCACAGGGGTTATACTTTGTCCTTTAAGGGATGCCTTGTAGAAAAATGCACGGAATGATACTTCCGCTCACTGAACTTTCAAGGTGGTGACTTTAGTACTTGTGCTAGGATTCAGAGTTCTAACTGAGTGCACATATCTTTTTTTTAATTCACGATTTCTAAACGCACAATGAACTGAATTGTTTATTATTTCCTGACGCTCCTAATTAAAGTGTTTTATGAACAATGACACAGTTATTTTTTTATGCCACTGACAACACTTTTGCCCACCAAACGTTCTCTGCTTCTTTCAATCTCACAATTTTTCGCTACAAGACATAATTAAAGTAATTACATTCTGGGATTTTGCGTCCTAAAAGCACAATTTGATTATGACGCACACCGTAGATGAGGACTTCAGACTAACATTTACCACCAGGGGTCCTTTAGGGTGCGCTTAAATCTGAATACGCGAACATATTTCCTTTCTTGCCCCGTCGAAATGCAGCCGCTCTCTCCTGGATCGAACCGGCAACCTCGTGTTTTGCATCGCTACACCATAGCCCCGATGCTATGGCGGCGTGTGGAAAATGTCGCCGCTTAAGCAGTTTGTACGTTCAGAAATTCCGGCCACTTAAGCCTCCAAGATTAAGTTTAAAGTTGTTAACTTTGCTGACATCTTCATCTGACATCTGCACCCCACAAGTGTGGTGTACGAAGGGACCTCGTCTATGTGCAAGACCGCATGCGTCTATGAAATGTTTAGAGTTAGGTTAAATGTGCCTGCTTGCTATTTGAAAAAGTGCGAGGCATGTACTACAGCGGAATTCTTCTTTCGCGCTTCCCTAAGTATACTCGGCGCCACCTAGCGCCGCCGCCGCCAAGCTTGCGCGTGACCTCCAAGAAGTATGGCGCGCCGGTGCGCGCGAACGCCAAGAAACACGTCATGCGACTATTGGGCTTTCGCGCGCTTCTTTCTCCTCACACTGCGCCATGAAGCGGCACTGCGGGACGTCCGCGCGTCGTCTCTGAGACCATAAGCCTGGCACGTCGGTGCTTGCGAACGCTGGCAATTGTCACGCACTCAGTGGCACATAGTGAGTGCCGCATGTTGGCGACACGTTCATCGCAGAGACATATAACCAGTGCATTCAGGGCGCTGCTCGATCAAGCGTTGGCGTGAAAGGCGTTCATTGAAAAGAGGCACGTACCCTGTGAACTTGTGGCGCGGCCTGCTAATGCATCGGGTTGCTGTCGTTGACGAACCCTTGTGACGTGGGTTCGATTCCGCTCATCATTTAAGAAATTTAAAGAACCTGTTTCGTCACTGTAGGGCGACACATTCCCAGTCGCACATACCTAGTTTCCCAACTTGGCACCAAAACGTTCACTGAAGAGCGGCATTGTCCTCCTCGCACATACCTAGTGACACCAGGTGGCATCAAAGAGGTTCGTTCGACACCAGCACAAACCGAGTGGCGCATACTCAGTGCTCCAAGTTGGTGTCAAAGATATTCTTGGAACAGAAGCACCTACCCAGTCCTGTGTCCACAGTGACCCATGGCACCATGTAACAGGTTCATTGAAGAGCGGTGCGCATGTACACATTGCCACACATTCAGTGACCCAGAGTGATCCGTTGGTAGACACCAAACCCTTTTACCTCAGCACCATTAACTAGCCAGTGACCCGCGTAGGTGAAAAAACGATAGATAGATAGATAGATAGATAGATAGATAGATAGATAGATAGATAGATAGATAGATAGATAGATAGATAGATAGATAGATAGATAGATAGATAGATAGATAGATAGATAGATAGATAGATAGCCCCGAAAAGATCTGTGAGGTACCCAATCAACGCTAGTGCACTAGAATAGTGGCATTAATCATCAACAGTAGTCGTAAAAGTTCACGATTGCTTTCTTGTGCAACTTGCTGCATATTCCCATGCCATTGGCGAATTACGAATAGATATTTGTGCGGAATATAACCGACCCTTATATGTAGCCTTCATTCATTACGAGAAAGCGTTTAATTCAGTCGAAACCTCAGCAGTCCTGGAGGCATTACGGAATCAGGGTGTAGACGAGCCGTATGTAAAAATACTGAATGATATCTATAGCGGCTCTACAGCCACCATAGTCCTCCATAAAGAAAGCAACAAAATCCCAATAAAGAAAGGCGTCAGGCAGGGAGATACGATCTCTCCGATGCTATTCACAGCGTGTTTACAGGAGGTATTCAGAGACCTGGATTGGGAAGAATTTGGGATAAGAGTTAATGGAGAATACCTTAGTAACTTGCGATTCGCTGATGATATTGCCCTGCTTAGTAACTCTGGGGACAAACTGCAATGCATGCTCACTGACCTGGAAAGGCAAAGCCGAAGGGTGGGTCTAAATGGGTCTAAATCTGCAGAAAACTCAAGTAATGTATAAGTCTCGGAAGAGAACAGCAGTTTACGATAGGTAGTGAGGCACTGGAAGTGGTAAGGGAATACATCTACTTAGGACAGGTAGCGAGTGCGGATCGGGATCATGAGACTGAAATAATCAGAAGAGTAAGAATGGGGAGGGGTGCGTTTGGCAGGCATTCTCAGATCATGAACAGCAGGTTGCCATTATCCCTCAAGAGAAAAGTATATAACAGCTGTGTCTTACCAGTACTCACGTACGGGGCAGAAACCTGGAGGCTTACGAAAAGGGTTCTACTTAAATTGAGGACGACGCAACGAGCTATGGAAAGAAGAATGATGGGTGTAACGTTAAGGGATAAGAAAAGAGCAGATTGAGTGAGGGAAAAAACGCGAGTAAATGACATCTTAGTTGAAATCAAGAAAAGGAATAGGCATGGGCAGGACATGTAATGAGGAGGGAACATAACCGACAGTCATTAAATGTTACGGACTGGATTCCAAGGGAACGGAAGCGTAGCAGGGGGCGGCAGAAAGTTAGGTGAGCAGATGAGATTAAGAAGTTTGCAGGGACGACGTGGCCGCAATTTGTACATGACCGGATGGCAGGATTATTATTATTATTATTATTATTATTATTATTATTATTATTATTATTATTATTATTATTATTTGTACAAGAGTACACGCACGAAGCGCCAATCTCTCTGCCAACCACGATGCTAAATCATACCACGACATAGGACATCTTGGTGCAGTCATGACATCCAGTTTAAACTCCACAGTAACCCCGCTATCTGTACTATCCCAGCTGCAACATGGACAGCAATAATGAGTCATCAATATAAGCTATCTTCATGAGGGCACTTCCAAAACCTGACTGGTGCCTATGTTCTGATCCTTTATGCTGCAAAATGATGCAGCCTTGCATGCATGTTTCACTCGGGCATTGTTTTCTTGAAATGGATCGTACGAAATCTTTATGTTAAGGCAAACTCCGACTTTCTTTGGAATGGACTTGAATTTTCTTGCATTGAAGAAACAAACCTGAATGCTACCGACTGTAGGAAGCCGAATTTTTATTTCTGACGATAAACGTTTTACAGAAGTTTGCCAGATATTGGTGGTTGAAAATTTTTAAGCACTATGTTTCAAAATTCATAAATATGCATCAAAACGTATATCACAGTCTTGTTAACCGCTTCTAACCGAACTCTTGAAGCATACAAATCATCTGTAGCCGCTTAAACTGTACGTGAGGTCCTTGAAATCTATTCGAGGGTTTTCCAAATTTCCTATGGAGTTTCAGAGTGGTGTATAATACATCAAATTTGTTTGCTTGCGGCGGGTCAACAAGTGTAAATTACTCAATTGTGAAGTTTTTATTGTCTAGTTGTGAAATCCATCCTACAGGTGTATTTCTTTCATTTGTGATTTTCGAAAATATCTTTAACGAGCGGTAGATATTACTTTTCTTATGTGACGAATCTCGACGAAATCGGTGCAGCCGATGATGAAAAAATAATTTCTCCTCTCTAATGTATCTAGATAAAAGCTGCATAGGTAACGCTTACTCTTACATTAACATAAAATGGTGATAGAAAAGGTGCTATTGCAAGGAAAAAATGCCATACATGCTCTATAGTTGCCGAAAGCGTCCACAGGCTAAGTGGCGACAGGTCCGTGACTGTGGGGATTTCTCCAATTCCATATGTACATGCATTAATCCAATAATAGTTTACTTGAGGGCTGAACCATCGTCTGGGTCACGGAAATGGTGGCACACACTGCTGTCAATCGGCACGTACTGCACCGCACTCAATAAAGCGGCAAGATGAGCCATGATGAGCCTTCTAGAATGTTCCTCCACTCCGTACTATTTCGCGGTTTCAACCCGCGTGTTGTCACGGATGTGGCGATACTTCTAGCCCCCATAGGTTAGTTACTTTCAATACCTTCTTTGATACATCTGATCGTGCAATCGTCCTAGCACTGAACTGAGGCAAATTTGAAATTTGAAATTTTGCAAGCCGTTCACTAGCCAGCACCTTCATTCTGTTTTTGTTTTGCACGAATTATTGCATGAACGCTTCCCGGAAAAAAAAGTCAACTTCGAAAAGACTCATTTAAGTTTTATAGTATTTGCAAATACTTTCTAAGCACAATTTTTTTCCTTTGTTGTAAAAGTAGTTATTTTCAAATTACTAGATTACGAGCAGGCTCTCGCCACGGGAACCGCTATCTTGGTTCCTGCTTAAATAGCGGTGCGGTCTTCTCAAACACAAATTCTTCGTGGTGGTGCGCACAACGTCGTCTTCGTCTGTTGCAGTATTGCTGACTGTAGCAAATAATGTACAAGGAGAGACGCCATGCACCATTCTCAACCTTTGCGCAAGGTATTAAACTGCTTGCAAGTTTAAAAGCACTAATGCTACATTAAAGATTGCGGCTCCCAGTTCTTTTCTGTACACTGCCGGAGAAGCATGAATTTGATGCCGGGCAGCTGTGGTGTGTAAACGTTTCTTTTAATAAAGACACAGGGTAAGCCCTATACCTCCCATGTAATTAGAGGCCTATTTTTGGCTAGTTTTCTCAGCAGCTACTGCCTTTAACTCATTCAGGGGCGCTATAACGTAAAGCTATTCCCATTTTTCTATCCTAATTCTGCAATCAGCCCTCCGGGATTGGTCAAAAACTTTTTTGGAGCACCTCCAATTCGCCTGTCTATTATGCGCCGTCACAAAAACCGGGATGGCTCTCCATATGATATGACCCGTACACATTGATTATGCATCATTGCACCGAACAAAAGAACAATTCTTATTTTTGATTCGACGCCTTTTCGCCATTAGCCCTGGGCTATCGGTCAAAAGTTTTTGGGCTACCCACACTTCACCTGCTTGTCACGCGACGTCACAAAACCGCGAGAACTCCCGCGTCAAACTGACGTGTACGCATTAAAGATGCATTAAATGCCGAACAAAACTGAATTTTTTTCTGGACAGCCGCAGGCTGCCTGGTTCCGAAAGGAATAAAAATGGCTGCCACCGATTGCTCAGGCACTGGCTACTCGCACATGCCGGAGAGCATGGGTTTATTTGCATACAATAAAACGTTGTGCGTGGCTGTGTAAAGTTTTCGAGCACTTGGGGCACGTTTACGACCTCGTTCTGCCAACTCTTCTTTGCTGAGGATCCGTTTTAGCGGCATTCTTAACCTTCCGTCGCGTGCCGCCGCGATTTTCGACCAGCCACCTCAAGCTAAGCAAGAGAAAGCGGTCCCACCCCATCCGGTTATCGAATTTCAGTGTACTGGCTCGACCCTATCGAATCCCTCTCCACTTGAGCGTGCTCCTCGCCTCTTGTCAACCAATTAGATAAGGCAAGCCGCTCACCGTAGGCAATGTTCTTCGTTTTTAAAGCAAACAAAAGTGACCGCCTATAAATGAGGAGAGCGTTTGGTTGGCCTGTTGAGACAACCATGCGGGTCACCGCCCGCTGCTTGCGTCCGCGGTTGCGCAAATTTGACGTCAGGAAATCGGAAGGAAAACATAAACCTCGGAAGATGATGAGGCACAATGGGGGGGGGGGGGGGGGAGGTATACATATCCATGTAATGTTGCATAACGCGGCACGACGCCTTTTACTAACGAGTCCTGGCACGTAGAACAGACGCGCACCTCACCGCACTCCGACGGCACACACTGCTTCACCGAAGCCAAGGCGATTGTGCGTTGGTCAACGTCCCGCAGTTCAGCAATGGTTGTAAGGTCGCTCGAAAACCAGAAAAGGTCATACAGGAGACAGGCCACATCAAACTGGTTCCCCCCAAACTACCGCCTTTGGTTATAATTATATATACATTTGGTTATATTTAGGCATACATTTGGTTATATTTATACATACATTCGCGTGGACAATGGGACCGCCGCTCCAAGTAGCTGAGGGAAACTAAACACGCGTCACATTTCGACGGGACCGCCACCACGGCACAGCGGAAGGGGAAGAAAGAAGATACGCAAGCGCTTGGAACGCCGACAAAGAGAGGGCGGTGCAAACGTAGGCACTGCCGACGAGGGTCAAAGTGTAGTATCGGTTCTTATCAGTTTGATATCTGATACGGGTTGTATTTGGACCCGAGATATTAAACTTATCTTTGCAAGTTGGCAGAGTGCTTCAAGCCTGTTTCATCTCCACCGCGAGTTGGCCCGGTATTGCACTATCTTTTGGGTGGGCCCACGCGTTTGGTCTACGGACATCGATCCGCTGGAAACTAGCCATATACAGCTCCGCTGTAAGAAAGCACGTTGTGTACGGGTTACAAAGTGATCATCGCGCACTGTAGAAAGCAGGTACCGACCTCGAGGAACGCCCCACCGGAAATGGAAATGCATTCCATGCGTATATCCTTTCCGGTCACCTACAATAGCAAGTAGCCCACTTTCCAACAACGCAACATATTGACTCCACAGGATCACACCAGAAGTATGAGCTTGGTTGGGTCTGTGTATTGCATTCGGAGAGGGTTTACGTATCGAAGTGAATTAGGGCGTTGGAATCACGCTAAAGAACTGATAACGCAGATGACGTAAACTACTATAATGCTTCAAGCCGGTTGTTCCTCAAGAAGCCCACCACAACGTTCTTGACTTGCTGCGGACACAATGCCGACACTGCCGAGATCGAGGATTGCCTGCTCCTGCGCACCGCCACAGCTGACGCAGCGGTCACTGTCTCTGGTTGCAAGGGGTCGTGCTCAAAGAGGGTTACAACTCGACACCGGACCTGGCTGAAGACATTCGAGATTGTATGTCGCAAAAGTTAACTGAAGATAAAAATATTTCGTTCAACCCTCAATCCTTTAGTGTGATTGATTGCTATAGCGAGAAGTGATAGACTTGTCAGTCAGGTGGTCGGTCGGTCGGTCGGTCGGTCGGTCGGTCGGTCGGTCGGTCGGTCGGTCGGTCGGTCGGTCGGTCGGTCGGTCGGTCCAGTCCAGTCCAGTCCAGTCAGTCAGTGTCAGTCAGTCGAGCGCCTCCTATACTGCAGGGCGGCCAAGGGCACCCGATGGGTGTCGGCGTAATTGCGCATGAAATATGGTACGATTAAGATACGAAATAATTGAGTGACAAGTATGAAAAACAGAGTAAAGACCTATAACAAAAGATGTAATCATCGAATAAATTCAACAACCATGTACGTCAACCTTGTATTCTTTAACCTTTTGTCTTCTGGTCCACACGTTGTCGACCATTTCTTCTTTTTAAAGCGTTAAGTTCTTCGAGACTATCCAAACCTTATGTCACTGGGTGCTTGGTTGGTATCTGGTCACGAACGCTAGGAGACGTCATGCCGTTCACATATAACGATACGGCTTATATATTCATGTGTACTAGTATGTGCCGGTGGCTGGCTCTGTTCTTTATGGAAGTTCGCAAAGGAACAACAGAATGTACGTAAGGATCACCAGCAGAAAGAAATATGCACCTTCAAGCGCACAGTTTATTTACCAAAGTTATGATTCCTTGACCTTCTATCGTGGATTTTGGCACGTCTGATCGGTAGTTTGATTGTTGTGTTCATATAGGAGGTTGGTGGGCAGAATGTTCTAGAGAAACTGGCCACCCTGTATACGCCATGCCTCATGACTTCGAGCGTACCGGAATCTTGGAAAAACGCTGACACAATCCTAATCCATAAAAAAGGGGACGCCAAAGGCTTGAAAAACAATATACCGATCAGCTTACTGTCCTTTGCTTACAAAGTATTTACGAAGGTAATTGCAAATAGAATCAGGAACACCTTAGGCTTCCGTCAGCCAAAGGACCAGGCAGAATTCCGTAAAGGCTACTCAACAATAGACCACATTCACACTATCAATCAGGTGATAGAGAAATGTGCGGAATATAACCAACCCTTATATATAGCTTCCATTGATTACGAGAAAGCGTTTGATTTAGTCGAAACCTCAGCAGTCATGGAAGCATTGCGGAATCGAGGTATAGACGAGCCGTATGGAAAAATACTGAACGATATCTATAGCGGCTCCACAGCCACCGTAGTCCTCTATAAGGAAAGCAACAAAATCCCAATAAAGAAAGGCGTCAGGCAGGGAGATACGATCTCTCCAATGCTATTCACAGCGTGTTTACAGGAGGTATTCAGAGACCTGGAGTGGGAAGAATTGAGGATAAGAGTTAATGGAGAATACCTTAGTAACTTGCGATTCGCTGATGATATTGCCTTGCTTAGTAACTCAGGAGACCAACTGCAATGCATGCTCACTGACCTGGAAAGGCAAAGCCGAAGGGTGGGTCGAAATGGGTCTAAATCTGCAGAAAACTCAAGTAATGTTTAAGTCTCGGAAGAGAACAGCAGTTTACGATAGGTAGTGAGGCACTGTAAGTGGTAAGGGAATACATCTACTTAGAACAGGTAGTGCGTGCGGATCCGGATCATGAGATTGAAATAATCAGAAGAATAAGAATGGGCTGGGGTGCGTTTGGCAGGCATTCTCAGATCATGAACAGCAGGTTGCCATTATCCCTCAAGAGAAAAGTATACAACAGCTGTGTCTTACCAGTACTCACGTACGGGGCAGAAACATGGAGGCTTACGAAAAAGGTTCTACTTAAATTGAGGACGACGCAACGAGCTATGGAAAGAAGAATGATGGGTGTAACGTTAAGAGGTAAGAAAAGAGCAGATTGGGTGAGGGAGCAAAGGCGAGTTACTGATATCTTAGTTAAAATCAAGAAAAAGAAATGGGCATGGGCTGGACATGTAATGAGGAGGAAAGATAACCGATGGTCATGAAGGGTTACGGACTGGATTCCAAGGGAAGGGAAGCGTAGCGGAGGGCGGCAGAAAGTTAGGTGGGCGGATGAGATTAAGAAGTTTGCAGGGACAACATGGCAACAATTTGTACATGACCGGGGTAGTTGCAGAAGTATGGGAGAGGCCTTTGCCCTGCAGTGGGCTTTATCAGGCCGATGATGATGATGATGATGATGATGATGATGATGATGATTATCGGTCGTTCTTTCGCTAAGCGGGCCGATCCCGCCGGATACTTTGCAATCCGCGGTTGGGTGGGTCACGTTATTGGGTCACGTGGTGGGGTCCCTGCACATCACGGCTTCTCATATGTGTGGCATGCATGTCCTTGCTGTGTCCGTTATTAGGTTTGTGTAAAATGACGCTCAGCTGAATTCCAGAGCATTTCAAATTCCTGTAGACCTCTAGGTCATTCCTGTAAATAATGACGTTTTCCCTAACACCGAAGGTGCTAACACTGTCTTTGAGAATAATTATCGTTTTCTTTTCTTGCTTTCTTTAGTTCCCATTTTCAGATAAGGCAGCCGTGTGTGTTTTCGCAGGCTTCGTGGTATTCTCGAACGGATTAAAATTTTCTCTTTCATGGAACTTTTTCCACTTTGCGGAGTTGCCGAGAACTGATCTATAAATATATGCGTGAAGTTTTCTCATTTGCCGCCATCATTCTTTATCAGCTTCTATTCAAGTACGCTGAAAAAGCATATAGTATAGTCATGCTCGCCCTTAAAGGGACACTAAAGTGAAAAAAAAATGGCTGTGGCTTAGCTAAGGTTAAGCCCAGGATGCGAAGCATACTAGCCTTTATTTTAGTTGTTGAACCACTGTTTAGCCTGGTGAACTGCTGTTCCTTGGCTATATTTGGTTCGGCTAGACGAAGAAACAACTCATGCGTTACCCTGCTTCGCCTTCAAGAGTGGAACGCGACAGCGTTCCCGTCGACCCGCCAGCGACTACGCGCCCCGCATTGGAC